>NC_092802.1:35521905-35793878 GCF_918797505.1 Bemisia tabaci | reverse complement strand
CACGCCGATCGCACTGTTGGTCGCAATGCGTGAAGTATTTCAATACTCTTGCAGGCGCTGATATCATTCATTTGAGTTCCACGTTAAGTAACCAGTACAGATGTGCGTCACTAATGAAAACAAGGTGGAAGAAACCAAGGGTGTCACTTCCGCGGTGGATGACGTCATAGACCAACTTTTCAAAGCAGGGCAATACCTCGATTAATATTGAACGTAGAAAGTTGCAGTTTGAACAAATCATTTTATTTATAGCTAATCTACAAGGATGAAGCATCAAAATACGATTTCAAGACCAGTGCAACTGACCCATTATTGAGGAAACTTAACTTAATTTTCAAAAACTCGCTTTGAAAGTAGGATTCGATAATATGGCTCCGGTTGTTGAGCGGGGTCTCTGGAATATATTGTCACGAGGGTGGCAGCACTGGCGGATGGCGAGCTCCAAATGCTCGTTTGCGCGTGTGATATGCGGTTTTGTCACGAAAGCTCGATGGGGGTGAACACGATTCGCACGAGCTGGTCAGCAACTACCGAGCAACGAATTCGTGCTAACGACCACCTGTGTCGGGAACAAGATTGTCGCTGCCGGACTTTCCGAAATAGTTCTCACTCTTTGTGGAAAACTTAGCATACAGTTTAAAAAAATGGAATGAAATGTTTGGAATAAAGCACACGGGAAAAAAAGTATTACAATCCCAACTATACTCCCAGCTGATTTTGGCGCCAGATATTCAAGTAATTGCACAGGCTAGAGGTGGTTGAGTCAGGTGAAGGTGCGATTGGATCAATTCTACCGCGTTAAACAGAAAGGAACCAAGCCACATCAGCCATTGCTAAATATAATGGGGCAATTTAATTTTTGACATGAAAATGGTTGTGCGGATTTTTGTGCAAATTTCAGTGAATTTTTTCCATAGTGCGAAGCAAATTCCTTAAACATTTCAAAGAAATCCGCATAAACGTTCTCTCGCAAAAAATTAAATTTCCCGGTTGAGTTTGGCAACAGTTGATGTGACTTGATTCCTTTCTGTTAAACGCGGTCCAGTTATACCTCTATAGCTGGTGCCCTCACAGTCAGCATAAATGTAATTGGATTAAGCATACTTCTAGCTGGTGCAACTACTCCTATGGCTGGCGCCAAAATCGGCTAGAAATCAAGTTGAGATTGTGTAACTTTTTCTCGATGTAATAAAATGGTGCTGGATCCACATGATTTTGCGGTGAAAACAAGGCCAAAATGTACACAAATCTCAATTAGAGTCAAACATTTTGAGCTCTAATGAGTGCCAGTACAAAACTGAGGGGGAATGAATTCCCCCTCAGAAAAAAAAGGTTTTTATTCTTGTCAAATTTTAGTCTTGTTTCCCGTTTTTCCCCTCTTGTTTTTCTCATTTTCTCGCAGATCTGGTACCTATTTTATTCTAGAGGATTTGGCAACATTCAGATGCCCATACGGTCCTCCACCTTACTACAACAGTATTGGCCGATGGTGGAGGATAGGGAGTGATGGAGGGTGGGGGGTGGGTGGTAGTCACGCCACTGATTTTTAAACGGCCTGTCAGGGATTGGGAATCTCATCCCTTTGCGGCGGAAGAGGGAGGAATATTTCGAGAATTTATCCTTCGATTAAAGGGGGATGGATTTTCGCGGTATCTCATCGCAGAACGTGGCGGAAGTTAGGAGATTAGGTCGCTTCAATTTCCGCCGCGAGAACAAGGTTGCCGCCTCCTCGAAAAGCCACAAGTTCCTCTTTAAGGCGGGAGGTGTGTCCTCTGCATTCAGTTCCGACACGATTCAAGAGAAGATGAAACTCTCGCCGAATTAGAGCGGCTGATATGAAATTCATAGACAAGCGATAGACAAGGATACCGGGAGAACGCAGCTACCGTGTGGAAGCAGGTTGCGATGGCAAGACGGAGGAGTGGATTTGATCGAGGGAAAACGTGAATCGATCGACATCGATTCTATCGACAAACCGTAACTCGGTCAACAACCGCGGATCGATCGAATATGTTGATCAAAGCGGTGACGACGGTTTGAAATGATAGACAAAGCGATGGACAAGGATACACGGGGAGAACGCAGCTATCCTGTTGGTGGAAGCGAGTAGTTGCGATGGACAAAGAGGATGAGGAGGGTATGATGTCGATCGGGGAAAAATGTGAATCGATCGACAAACCCGTGAATCGATTGGATTTTGTCGATGAAACCGGTGAAGATCGGTTCACGTTTTTATTTTTCGATCGATTAATGTCGAATGTCGAATCGACACCGCGTTTTTGATAGTTCGTCGATCGGGTCACGTTGATCGATACATGCTTTTATTTTTCAATCGATTCGTGTAGATCGAATACATACCCCCCCCCCCCCCCAAGGTAGAGGTAAGTGATAGACTAACGAACAGCAACCCACGAGGGATCCTATAGAGAGTCCATCATTTTCCCCTCACGCTATAAGAACCACCCGTTCCAACCGATTGAATCGCTCTATTTTCTCTTTTGGACGTATTTCTGTCAAACGGAACTATGTGTATTAAGACTTGAGCCCTAAGACCCACGAGAATGTATGCATAGCAGGGCTCACGTCATAATGCACATAGTTCCGTTTGGCTGAAATACGTCCTTTTGTTCTTAATCTATCGCTGCGTCTATTAAAATACATAATTAGCCCGATGGATGTTACAAACGGGCATATATAAGTCAAAATATGTTGATGGATTCGCTCTGAGAACCACCCGTTGTAAATACTCAGGGAATAGAGATGTCGCATGTGTGGGGGATTTGCGATTTGACCATTGATTCTTATGTAAAAGTTCGCGAGAAACACGACAGTGCCACCGGTTTTCTCTGAAATCATCTCTTAAGCTCAAAAAAAGCTCTCAAAATGAGGCCAAAATGGAGGGGATATCCCACCCTACCCTGAGAGTCCATACCTCAAAGATAGGGAGCAAATACATTAGCAGGGTTGCCACTTTATTTGGGGACTCCAAACTGAAAACACGGCAACCCTGCGAATGTATTTGCTCCCTATCTTTGCATGGAGAGTTTGTCTTGGTGTAGACGTGGACTCTCAGGGTAGCGTGGGATATCCCCTCCATTTTGGCCTCAACTTGAGAGCTTTTTTGAGCTTGGGAGTTAATTTCAGAGAAAACCAGTGGCACCATCGTGTTCCTCGCGAACTTTTACATAAGAACCAATGGTCAAATCGCAAATTTCTCACACATGCAACATCTCCATTAGCCCGCTGATGCCACAAACGGGCATATATAAGTCAAAATATGTTGATGGATTCGCTCTGAGAACCATCCGTTGGAAATACTCAGGGAATACTATATTACACTTCATAAATGTTTCCTTTTTCTCCCAAAATGGCAACGTTGACGTGAGGAGATGTCTCTTCCTCCCGCGGTTCCTATCCTATTTCACGTTGTCGTCGATTCACGATACTGCGAAGCACCTCTTCATCACGACGCCGCACTATGCTGCCGTGTCAAGGAAGAACGCCGTATGAACCTTCAGGCGTTGCATGCCAAATCTCTTTAGGTAAAATACGAATTTTCAAGAAAATGTGTGAATTTTCTTACTCCAAATTTTCGGACAATTTTGTAGGCAATTTGATCTAAATTATCTGAAAATTTTTAAGGGAAAATATTCAAGACTTTCCTCAAAAATAAACATTTTACAGAAGGAAATTTGGCAACTCTCGAATGTTCATACGGCGTTCTTCCTTACCGAGGCAGTGTGGAAGGTACGATATGCACTTTCGGAAATTGCCTGATTTCCTTCGATAAAATACAAATCTCCTGGGAAACTTGGGGTTATTTCTTTCCGATTTTTATGGGCGCTCCACTTCTAACTTGATCTAAAATATCTGAAAAATTGAAACAAAATATTTACGAATTTCCTCAAAAATAAATATTTTATCGGAGGAAATGTGGCAACATTAGAATGTTCACACGACATTTTGAGAGGTATATCGACAGTGAAACTCCCAAACCACGTATCTCGTTTGCGGGGTTTCAAAATACCCGCTCCCTTTTTATTTTTGAAAATGAAAACAAATCAACATTATTCTTTGAAATTTTTACAGAGTTCGCAAAATTTCCGCTTTTTTTGCAAAATTCATTCTTTCACAGTGAATTTGTTCAACGAAGCTGTCCAAAAATGTCACTGAATTTTCTTTGTACTGCCGATAAATTTTGGTGAAACTCTCAAAAAAATTCAACCAGCAATTTCTCTGCAAAAAAATAATGTGGCGGCGAAAATTTTAGAACGTCGCATGGCGCTTGTGATACTTTGGCCGGAAGAAGACGAAATGAGTTCGGAAAGTCCGAGGTTTATACTGTATATAATTTTTTTTCGCCCTCAAGGAAAATTTTTCCCGACTCCGTCACATTTGCTGCGCACAAAGGCAGTCGGAAAAAAATTCAGAGCACCCGAGGTCTCTTTCTTTTTGTATTTTCGCTCTTCAAATTGGAGAGAAAGGCCGCACCAAAGAATGACACCAGTGGCGTAGCGCGCATCATCGACTATCGATATTTTCCCCTTGTATGGGTATTCCCTTTCTCCCCATCTATGGTGAACAATCGATAATTGAGATGTGCCGTGATAATCGATCCTTTTTCATAGGTTTAAATGACCAATCAATTAGAGGCGGATACCTACAGCAATTCGGCAACGCCGGATTTCCTTCATTTAAAACCATGCTAAATAATCGATTCTTGTTGGAGCACCTGACCCCTCTAAGAATCGATATATTTCCATGAGTTTAAGTGTAGGAAATCCGGTGTTGCCAAGTTGCTGGATCTGCCAGTGCAATCAATCGATTCATCGTAAATCACCGAATGACACGCAGCACCACAATCAGAGCAGAAAATGGAATGAACTTTTTTTTAGGGACCCTAGGGGCATTATTCTGTCGTACTAAGCAAAAACGTCGTATGGGCCTTCATCAGTTGCCAAATTTACTTTGATTAAATAAGAATTTTCAGGAAAACTCCTGAACATTTTCCATTCAACTTTTCAGAGAATTTTCTTTGTAATTAGATCTAAATCCTCCGAAAATGTCAGGAGAAGATGTTCATAGCTCCCCTCAAAAATACATGTTTTATACGTGGAAATTTGGCAACTCTCGAACGTTCATACGGCCTTTTTCCTTAGCACGGCAGTATTCTGCCATGCTAAGGAAGAACGCGGTATGAGCCTTCAGATATTGCCAAATTTCCTTCGATAAAAACCGAATTCACTGAGAAAATTGTGAATATTTGTTTTCAAAAATTTCAGACAATTTTGTACGCAATTTAATCTAAAATATCTGAAAATTTTAGGGGAGATCGTGCATGAATTCCGTCAAAAATACATGTTTTAGCAAGAGAAATTTGGCAACTGTCGAATGTTCATACCGAGAAAAAAAACTCGTGCGTGGGACCCGAGTTTAGGTCATATGGATCTCTGAAGTTTTCAGATGAGCATCTGAACACTTTAGGCTAGCTGCCGAAGTCGGATCATACATCTGAAACTTCAGCTCTAACATCTGAAGTACTCGTTCTCACATCCGAAGTACTGGTTCTCACATCCGAATACTTCGGTTCTCACATCCGTAGACTTCGGTTCTCACATCTGAAGTATTCAGATGTAAAACTGAAGTTTCAGTGTATGATCCGAATCGGTAGCTAGACCTAAATGTTCAGTGCTCAATCTGAAAAGTTCAGAGATACATATGACCTAAACTTCGGATCTCACGCACGAGTTTTTTTCTCCGGTACGGTGTTCTTCCTTAGCACGGTAGTATTGTTGCTCTACCCGTGAGGCCATTCTGCACTCGACGCTATTAAAAGGTCAGCGTCGGTGAGTCACTCCGGGTCTCTTGAGAGAATCGGAAATTAATTAAAATAAATTATCCGCAGTAAAAACGTGGCGCCCTCCCCTTTTCCACCCCCTGCTCTTTCCTGTAGTCCGGTCTCTGAGGTATTAAAAAGGCATCGAGCCAATTTATTAATCTCATCCTGTTCGGGATCCTTGGCTCCTCGGAAAATTCATCGGAGTAAGTGGCGGAGTAACCTGGGAGGGAAGATGGGGGCTCGATAATTTCTCGGATTTATTCCAGAATCCGGCGGCGGCGCACGGTGGATGGAGTCAATAGGATAGGTCGGACATAATTTAGAAATTATAAAAGCTTTTAACTCCGTTCATACAAAACTTTAAGGTTTTAAAAGTGGTTCCATTGGTTTCCTCGTGAAATTTTCTTCTCGAGGCACCCCTTACAATTTAACATATGACGGAAAAAAACATCAAAATTTACAGTTTTAGTTAAAAATTTTATGTCCGACCTCTCTAATCGACTCGATCCACTGTGCGGCGGGTTGGATCTTGATGAATCCTATAATTTCCGTTCCAAGAATTATGAACCTGTAGGAAGTACAAAGGCGAGTCGTGATTCATCGATTGTCCCTACTTGAAACTATGGTAAGGAATCGATTATTAAGGTGTTCCTTACGAGCACCCTGTCTATCGACCCTTCGTCATGGGTTTAATTGGCAGATCAATCGATTTATCGCAAAGCACGCCGCGCCACTGAGAGAGTATCTCATGAAATCGAAAATGTTGCGCTTTAGATTATTTTAATCTTAATCTGACTTTTAGACTTTTAGGGAGCCTTCTAGGCAGATTAATATCATTAGACGAAATGAAGCGGTGAAATGAAAAATCGGAAAGCCAAGACTTAATGATAGATTTAAAAAATAATCTTTGATTTCCCATTTTTAATCTGGAAGAAAGTGCAGTAAATTTAAGATTTATGAAGAGGATTTCATACTCATTTTTGGGAATAAGTGTGTGAGGAAACTTGAGGTTCCAAAATAGTGCTAGATTTACAATAGAACAAATAGCATTTTTTATAAAGATTTTTCATCAATTGTTATTTTATTGATTTCGGTATATGTTAATTACATTATATTTTGCTTAATATTTGAATCGTCAACCAATCGATATGTCTCAGATATTCAAGTCTTGGAGTCTGCGTGAACAATTTTACCACTAATTATTTTAGTGTCATACCTACGTGGTAAGTTTTGAAGTTACACAAATTGTGTAAAGTACGATACCAAGTATCTGAACGTTGCAGAATTCCTATCATATTTTTATATTTAATTAGGAAAATTATCAAACGTATTTTCTTGGAGACTTCCTGACTCTGTCTTTCTTGTCAGCAAAATATTCTGTACGAATCTGAAGCTATAAAGCTGACTTGTTTCTTTTCGAAGAAATGGAATAAGAGCGGACAATCTGAAACGCCGCAATCGAAATACGTTGTTCCGCATTTAATTGGCCTCAGTGTAACTATAAATGGGACGTTGACATACTACATAAACGTGATACAACTATATCAACTCCTGGGTAGGTCAGATTGCATAACCACTGGATTGAAGGAAGACTAACTTTTTTCACTTGTTTCTTCCGATTCGATAATATTACGCTGAGAAAAGAAACCTCGCAATACTAAAACTTTTTTGACTACTTGGTGATTCTTTATCTGCAAAACCGTAAGAATATTCTGTAAAAATTCTAAGCTATAATGTTGGCTTAAATATTTTCCAAAAAAATCAAATATGAACGAAAATGTTGAAATACTGCAATGGAGGTATACGTGGTGTTATGCACTTTGGCAATCGATAGGTGGTAGGATTTGTAAAGTAGGGGACCATTTTTTCAAAAAATTTAAAATTGACTTATTGTTACAACTGCAGCGAAGGAGAAAATCTGGACTTTTTGACGCACGAGTTTGATGCAGGCTGAATTTTACTCAAAGTTCCGTAAAATGGTCCTTTTTATGATACCTTGTTCAAGGCTTCCTCGAATTTTCCTTAATCACGAAGTAAAGTAATATTGGGACCTCCCTATGGGGAAAAAGCTGCATTCATTAGGAACATACATACGAATATCAAGCTCAGTTTGGCACGAATTCTCTTTAAAAAATCAATAATTGTAGACGGAAGTTTTGTAACTTGCGCCATTTCTGTGCGAAGTCATTAGAAATAATGAAAAGAGGATTTAAAGAGAGGGCAAGGATGAATTTACATGTAAAGAGAAAACACTGCCTTTTTTTCACGTAAAAAATTCATGTTTCCTCACTCAAAGGCAACAATGCAATGTTGTAAGGAGGCTCCCTGGCTCCCCTTTTTGTTACACACCTGAGCCGCTCAATCGATCGGTTTCTCCAAAAAAGAGCGTAATTCCTGTGGTATTTTTATGTGGTTTGCGTTTTTCTTTCCGAAAGAGTCGTTCAATTCAGTACTCGTTTCTTTAACAGCACATTGCATAAGGAAGAGGGTTCCTTCATTTACCGCAAGATTGCCAAGTTGTGCATTTATATAAGGGATTTTTACGTAGGTTTAAAAAAGGAAAAGTGCTGATTTTTCACCACTACTTAGCAACAATGACTTCCCGACAAACTGCAGCGGTCTAGCGTGTGATCTTGTGGCATGCTGCGGTACATAATTTACATTTTTTGATTAGAAAATGGGCAGTGAAGTCATCGTGAACTGAATCCAACTTTAGGAGAGAGTGAGAGCTTTTACTGGAGAGGATGCGCAATTCATATGCCTCATGAGTGTACCATGAAGTGAATTGAGATAATCTTTTATTTTTTTATGCGGCATATGGAGAAGAGGATTTTGTGGAAATACACTCCTTACTGCGCAATTTGCGTTGTTAGGAAACGCGCTTTTTCAAATTTCCCGCGTCTGGGGGCAGTTTTCTAATCACCGGAAACGAGCAAACGGCGGGCTCGGTGATTTCCGGAAGATGCCGAGTCGTTGTTGTTGTTGTTATTTTTCCTTCAGTTTGTTTACAAACCCAACGTGATCTCCTACAGTGGTCCATATACGCTTTATGCGGTAACCAAATCGATCAACTTTTAAATATCCAACGCAATCCTTCTACATTTCATTTCACGATGTCACGAGCTCCGATTTTTAGGTTATTTTGTCAGTTTTAGTTGTGGAAAGTTGCGAATTCTCATATTTAAACAATATAAATTTTTATTTTTTGTCACAGTTCGTTTGAGGGTTCTACTGGGCCTATTGCCATGGTATTTGCGGTCATCGACAGGTGATTGTCCCTAAATGAGCCCGCTGTAATCAGATTTTGGAAACAGTACCAAGGTTTTTTTTTATTTAAGAGTAGATCAGGAAGCTTACAATTGAGCACAGGGGACAATTTCATGAGCGCCACCGCCCGTGGCTCACTATGTTCCAAAACTCAAGAATAGGAAGAAATAAGTCGGATAACGACTATAAGATGGAGAAAGTTTCGTTGCTGATGTTTTCTGAGTCGCTAATTTCGAATTTGATGTCAAATTACCTACAATTTAAAATCTGACCTATAAATTGTGGGCAAGTTTATGGCACGCTGCGGCGCGACGTGCTGCCAGCTCGAAACGAGCACCGACGCCTACAAACCTAAGGAGATACTTCAAGCATTGCGCAATGCGTGGAGTATCCCTTAGGTTGAAGGCGCCAATGCCCGTGCGTGCTGGCCGGCCGCCGCGCACCGCGGTGCAACGGCGCAGCGCTTCACTATTCACTATAGAGGGTTGACAGTATCAATGAAATTGAAGAAGCCCTAACAATTAGAGTGACGGGATCCATTAAGAGTAGGAACTTTCTCGCAAAATAATCGAGTAAAAGAGATAAAAAAGAAACACTCTTGAGTATGCCACAAGAAGATTTTATTTTGATCAAGAATGAAAAAGGTGAACAAAAGTGGGTTTTTGCTTGATGTAAGTGACGTTCCGTCTCTAAAAGCATCTGTCTTCGCTTAAGCATTATTCCTTTATTGACTCATGAAGGAAATCTTCTGGCGGAAATTTGAGGATAATTCTCTATGAATCGGGTCACTTTTTCCTCTAATTTTTTCCTAAAAAATTACTTTTCAGATCAATCAACATCTCGAAAAGCTCCCCCACTCTGATTAGAGCGTTATTAAACGTAGACGAAGTGAATTATGAAGACGGACTCGTAACGCGCATCGGCTCTCGGACGGATAGCAGCAGTGTCATATGAAATCTCGTGCGCCCTATGCTCTGCGGTAATTTTAGCACATCGAGGCAAAAATTTGAAATTCCTCGGACGATCAAATTGCTAGCTGCAGAATTGAGGCGTTTGAATAACGGACCGATTGTGCCGGCATAGCCCCCTAGTATTTGACTATTCGCCAAGGCATTTGATAAAATGCCTGATACGACTACTCTGTCGTGCTATGGATAAATGTCGTATGAGCATGCAAAATTTGCCAAATTTCCTTCACTAATATGTTTATTTTTGAGGAGATGTATGAATATTCTTCTTTGAAATTTTCAGAAACTTTAGGTGAAATCGTGAGCAAAATTATCTGAAAAATTGGAAGAAAAATATTCACAAGTTTGTCGGGAAATTCATGTTTTATCTGACGAAATTTGACAACGCCTGAAGGTTCATACGGCGTTTTTCCTTACCTGCGACACACTAACACTAACCTGCGACAGAGGCGGATCCAGCAATTTGGCAACACCGGATTCCTCCATTTAAACCTATGCTAAATAATCGATTCTCGTCGGAGCACCCGGCCCCTCCAAGAATCGATACATTTCCATAGGTGTAAATGGAGGAAATCCGGTGTTACCAAATTGCTGGATCCGCCAATGACCTGCGACACATACAAAATTCTACTGCTGTTGCCGTATAGAAACTCCACGCTGCTCAGTCAATTTACATATGCTCTCAAAGATTCTCTTCCAGGATGCTGCCCATTCTCGCACGTAAACAGACAATCTACGCTATGGTGGGGACCCTCTTTATTGTTGAAGAGTGTTTTTTTTTTCTACATCGGGGGGGGGGGGGGTGCCGGAGCGGGAGGGGCGACCCAATTATAAAAAGAGCGCGATCGTTTGCTTTGAGTGGGCAGGGACCGCGAGTTTTTTTATTAAGTATTTTTTCTGTTTTATTCGACACAAAAGCTAATCCGAGGCTCTGAACATCGTTGCGGAATGTTTTTATCACTTCCCGTAGCGCAGGAAAACCGCATCGCGTAAACACGACTTTTCTGGATGACTGTTCGAGCTTACTTTGAACTTATTGTTAGTGAAGGCACAGCTTTTTACCGGATGAATCTCCTCTGCGGGCTGATTGTTGACATCGATAGACAAAGCTGTTCACGGTGTCTATACTGCGGAGTGATTGTTGAAACTGGATTGAATTTTGCAATTTGGAACTATAAATTCTGGCTCTTCTGGAAAAACACTTATGTGCATTGAGAAACTAATGGCACATACGTCGTTTTTAAATCGGGTTGAATTTATAGTTCTAAATTGCAAAATTCAGTCCAATTGATAGACATAGCGATCAACAAAGAATACAAAAATGGTATCGACGGCCTAAGTTTGCAATCACATATCTCGTGTGCGGTGTCTGGAAATCGCCTCCTTTATGTTATTTTTTTTAAAGGAGAGCAAATTGATAACATTTCTTGAAGTTTTTGCACAATTTACTGCGCACAGAAAAGAAAAATCACGGCAGTTTTAAAGAATTGCGTTGAGTAGTTTCCCGTTTCAAAAATAAAGTATGACAGGAAGTCTGCGACGACGCAAACCGAGTTATGTGATTGCCGACTTACTCTGTCGATATGGAGAGATCCTATTGGTGGAAGCGGTTGGTTTCAATGGACAAAAGAGGTAAGTAATCGACTAACTGGCGACAACTCGCGAGAGTCCCTTTAGTTGTTCCATCATTTACCCCCTTAGTCTACAAAAACCACCCAAATTAACCAATCGGATCCCTCCATACTCATTATGTCCTCTTTGTCTATCGCTTTGTTTATCGATTTCAACAATCAGCCCGTAGGGTGCTTAAATTTGTGCCTTCTCTACTGGTCTATTGAATTTCATTTTGCAATACGGAACTAACTATTTTCTGGCTCATTTCAAAAACAACGTTTGTGCCATTTGTGCGTTCTAATGGAGCTTTTATGGGTGAATTAGAAGTAGTGGTTCCTTACTGCAAAATGAAGTTCAACTAAGATCCGCCCTTACCCCCCTCCTCGTCTGAAACACCTCTCAAATGAACATATCTATGCCAAAAGGAACTTTGTCTCACGCAAGCCCTATGCACATAGTTCCTTTTAGCACAAATACGTTCAAATAATGCGACAAAACACGATTTCCAGCGCGGGTCATTAAGGCTGCAGACAAGGCGCTTTGACGCAAAACAGATATGAACAAAAAACACCAGAGCTTATTAACTTTCAGTTTCAGTTTTCTTTGGGACCCATTCTAGCGGGTAATTTCGCCTGCGAAGCGTCGGTCTTAACGGAGTCCCGCTTAAGCGAGTTACGGGTGCAGAAATCCCCCCGAGAAAGTCGGGTCGTTCCGAAATCCCGCATTTTTACGCGCGAATTGGCATTAAAAACCCCGCACCAATACGGAAAACTGGCAACCTGGTAATAATCGTTGCCGCGTAGTGCTGAAAATCTGAAATTTTCTTAACTTGCACTTAAGATTCCGGGGAGTTTCCTTTCTCGGAAGAATTCCTCCCGGATTCAGGCATGGTCGAACCCGCGTGCTATGAATCGTCGCCTTCTGACATAAGGGCATAGCCACACTCTACAGTGAACCCTGTCTTCCATACGATTCAATGTTTTTCCGGGCTCATCTCGATTTGTAGTTACGCCCCTATGTCAGCCAAGCGACGAAATCACATCGATTAACTCAATGGGTTTGCATTTTGCAAAAAGGAACCGAGAGCATTCTAATGGCGCTAAGATGGTGCAACTTATTGTACCTTGCTAATATAAACTGGACTGCATTTTGCAATTTGGACCTATAAATTCTGGCTCATCTGAAAAAACACTTATGTGCATAGGGAAACTAATGGCACATACGTTGTTTTAAAACTGGGCCAGAATTTATAGGTCCAAATTGCAAAATGTAGTCCAACTGATCTTCCGAACAAGTTTTATCTTTACTCCTAATAAACTATAAATTCGAGACGAAAGTCATCTTTGTAATTATAATTTTTTCCATGATTTCAGTAATTTTATTGCTAAGAATGTTTGTTACACAATACTAGCTACATCGGAATACTCTTGCTTCCTTTTTGCAAAAAGCAATCCAAATATCTAAGCAGATTTCGAATATTTAACCAAAAAAAGGACGATAACCCCAGCGCAAGAGTTTAAAGAATCATCCACAACCAAAAAAATTGGCAAAATTCATAAAACTGAAGTCTGCTAGAATCTTTGGAGGAAAACCCCCCGAAATCGATTACTGTATAGATAGCTAGATTTTTACCAAATAAGAGTCCTGCTTTCATTTCGCTGACAAAGTTTGCAAATTTTCAGTTGAGATTAATTTTTCAGCCTCACGCGCAGGGGCTATCGTCCTTTTTTTTTGGGGGGGGGGGGGGGTTGAGAGGTCAGAATTTTCGAGAATTTTGACTTAATCGATACGATTCCTCGTACGCCAGTTCGACCAAGGCAGAATCCAGGTCGTATCACCTTAATCCCATGTAAAATATCCGTCACAGGCAAAAAGTCAAATTAGGCATTTTATCAAATGCCTGGACAGATAATCAAATTTTTAGAGTTTCCGAGACTTTTTCATGTTTTCACAATGACCTCTCAAATTTTCAATAATTTGAGACTAAAAATCCATCAAAGTACAATCTGTCATTTTATTTCCCGCTCAAAAATGCTCCTCATAATTCTTCAACCGTCCAAATTGTGCAAACTTTTTTAATTTACGAAATGCAGCATATTTCAAGATAAATTTGCATTCAAGGACTAGAAAAAACGTATTTATGATCGTAGGGAGCAATATTTAAAAGAGATACTTTCCCATATGATCAAAGCATTATTTTCTCAACAATCAGCAAAATAACCAGAATTTCAGTCTAAGTAAGAATATTTAGCTATTTGCCTAGGCATTTAACAAAATGCCTGATTTGAATGTTTGCCTGCGACATATCCACATTTTTTCCCACACCTGGCAACCTTACTGGGAATCATCCCTAAATGAACTCCTAACAATTGCAGCATGATGTAGACAGTTTATTCCCTTCAACGCCGATGTCTTGATAATTCCGTTGTCAAATTTCACTCGTTGCACGTCGCACCTCGGGTTCGACCGCTCTGGACGCGGCGATTTTGCAACTTGGTGGTAATTAGTTGACACTGCAGCGCTCTGGCGGGTAAAATTGATAATTATAGCGTAACGGCGTCTGTTTCTCGTCTCGCTAAAGCTCCCTGGAGATTTCCGAGAGCTCCCGACGGCGGGGTACTTTAGTTCGATGTTGGCGATTTTGTATAAAAATTTACGGTTTTTATCGAAGAGATTGCGAGGTTTTACGCTGAAGTTGGCGGCACTGGCCGCTCTGAGTTAAGCCATTGTGGTAAACCTGGCAGGAGATCTGCATTCATTTCATTGGATTTGCGATCGGAACCCTCCTTCAATCTCAGAAGTTCATGACAGCTTGATGAGATAACGTCTTAAGCTGCTCAATAAATCACTGCGGGCTGATTATTGAAATTATAGACAAAGGTATAGACAACCAGGACAAAGAGAAAATAGTCCTATTGGTGGAAGTGGGTGGTTGGAATGGGTGAAGGACAGTGGCGTGGCGTGATTGCGATGTATCGATTGTTTTGCCATTTAAACCTATGGTAAAGAATCGATTATTAAGGTGTTCGCTGCGAACTCCCTGTTTATCGATCCTTTTCCATAGATTTAAATGGCATAACAATCGATATATCGCAATTCACGCCACGCCACTGGTGAAGGAGGTGAATAATAAGTAACTGCAGCCCACGAGGGACATGACATGACCATCATAGTCCATCATTAGTTAGTACATCATTATCCCCTTAGTCTATCATAATCGATAGGATAGGTCCATTTTCCCTATTTCTTTGTTGTCCAAAGCTTTGTCTATCAATTTCAAAAATCAGCCCGCACTTCGAAACGCCGAACAGTTCTCTTGTACCAATAAAATTTGCCAATGGAGATTTCGCAACGCCAAAACGTAGTTCCGCTCGTCCACCCGAGGAACTACGAATTGCTGACCAAGGTGCCTGTTTGCGGAATACCACTATTCAAGCACCGTGCATTGCGGGGTATCATCTTCAATTGAAGGCGCGTTTAAAAACGCTGTTCTTACTAGAGTACTTATAAAGAGAGAGTATTGTTATCTCAAGCCTTTTACTACAGAAATAGGATTACAGGATTAAAAGGATTGAAATTATGAACCAATAAGATTGCTCCTTTTTGCCGTCTTCTTTGTCTATCTCGATATCTATCAATTTTAATAATCACACAGGGTGGGGAAGGAACTCTGCTTATGAGAAGCATCCCAAAACCGTCGTGGCACGCGATTTGATTCAAGTAGACTGTGGTTTTTCATGTAAGCGGAAAATTCGAATTTTTTGTAACCAGTGCTAAATACTAAAGTTAATATCTTAATTTGGGGTAAATTCTAGTAAATTTAGTAACGCAAATTGTACTCTGCGGTAAATGAAGCGTTGGGTGCAAAAAGAGCATTTCTTGATTGCGGTATCTTAGAATCTCTAACGTTTCATTCACTATAAATAAAGCAAAGGCATAGAATTCGTTAAATTTTTTTCGTGAATTTACAATGCTGAAAACTCAAAATTGGCAGTTCGCCGGATAGTTTTCTCTCTAAAATATAAATTAGCAGTAGAGATTCTGAAACACCGCAACCAAGAAATGCCTTTTTTGCACCCAACGCCTCAAGTGTTGTAGCAGAAACATAAATTAGTATTCTTGAATTCGTGCCTTTTCTAGTGACCATTCTTTTAAAAATTTATAACATGTTTTCCGATCATTTTTTTCAGAGATAGAGAATTTACAGGTGTCTGAAATTTGATGAATTTCGTGATTAGGTGGAAACTACTGAGTAGACTGAACACGAGGATAACCTTGGTTCATGAAATGAACAATTATTGGAGAAGCTATGACCAAGTGATCTGCTCTGCTAAAATACATGTGTTTAAATAGGAAATGCCGCCAGATGACGTCACTAGGCGGTGCATTTTCTCACTTCTAAATCTATTTTTATACTATTTCCCATATCAGAAAAAAATTATAAAAATACCGTGAAATCAGCTCTTTAAGCACTTTCAGGTGACACAATAAAAATTTTGCATGCAAATTCTCCATCATGAGAGCACCAAATCCTCTCACCATGCGGGGCCTTTGAAATGATCGATCCAATTTGGGAGGAGTAAATTAAAACGCCTCGAAGCTCAGGTGCGTGTCACCGGGCTGTACTGCTCCACCTGGTGCGAAGAATGAGCATCGAAGGATGCTCGCAATTTAATCGCCATCATAGCGAGTACGACTGGTTGCGTCTTACTTTTGGAAGGAACCGAGTAAGGAAAACAAGTAAGAACCCGAACGAAATCCCCGGAGAGAATGTCGTTACCGCGCTGGTATTTCATAACTCCGCTGACGATAACTCTACTTTATCTCCAGGTGCCGGCGCGGCGTGCGGAGGAAAAGTATACTAAGAACTCTGCACGGGCTGTCAAAGCAACGGAGAATTTGTTGCGGGCAATTTATTGCTCGCAATAAAATTGCATTCGAGCGGGGTCTGAACTGCCGCGCTCGGAAGAACGTCGTATGAACATTCGAACGTCGCCTAATTTCCCTCGATGAAAAGTTCATTTTCGATGTGAGTTACGAATTTTCTCTCCTTGAGATTTTCAAATATTATGACCGCGTTAAGCAGAAAGGAACCAAGCCACATCAGCTATTGCCAAATTGAAGTGGGCAATTGAATTATTTACGAGAGAAAGTTAGTGCGAATTCTTTCGAAAATTTTAAGGGATTTGCTTCGTACTATGCAGAAAATCCACAGAAATTTGCACAAAAATCCGCACAACCGTCCTCATGTAAAAAATTGAATTGTCCAGTTAAATTCGGCAATAGCTGATGTGGCTTGGTTCCTTTCTGTTAAACGCGGTCCATTTGCACCGCGTTAAGAATTCGCACTAACTTTCTCTCGTAAATAATTCAATTGCCCACTTCAATTTGGCAATAGCTGATGTGGCTTGGTTCCTTTCTGCTTAACGCGGTCCAAATATGCAAGCTCAACCGCTTTACGACGCGACGCGTATTCACCGCAACGTGAGGATGCGACTTTCACCGAGGCGCTGCATACAACTATTCGTGCTTGATGGATGTGCGTGTTGCAGACGCATTTAATTGAAGGCGTTTCAACTTTTCTCACGCTCGCAAGCTTGGAGCGCGGGACGTGTAACGACTAACAACCGTTTTTTCCGCGCTCATAGTGAGCTATCAAATGCCTATTGCAAAGTGCAAAATTTGGCAATATAGCTGATATGACTTGGTTCATTTCTGCTAAATGCGATACATTTTGGATTACATTTCGAACAAAATACGCCTGCTAACTTCAACGAGAAACTTCAGCCAGAGCAAAAAGGAGTTTTTAATACTGAAAAATGGCTGAAAAATCACGATGGACGCATTGTGAAAGTCTGAAATACGCTCCTAACTTCACAATCTGCGTAAATTTCTTGTTCATGTAATAGCATTCTTGCGCGGAAGCTACTGTATTTTTTGTTTTTTTTTTGTTTCTTTGTTTGTTTTTTTTTACAAGACGAAAGTAAAAATCTGCCGAGATTCTTTATTTAATTGATGCGATAAATCACAAGCCAGCGGGTTGATTATTGAAATTGATATAAACGAAGAAGACTAGCCAGTATCAGATTCCTACCTTTGTAAAACAGCTTCAGCCATTCGTCCGATAATTCTGCGGGGTGAGTATTGAAATTGATAGATAAAGCAATGGACCAATCTATTAATAAGATACAGAGAAGATGTAGCAGTCTTATTAAAGGAATGGATGGTCGTAATGGACAAAGGAGGCAAGTAATGGACCAACAAATGACAACCCACGAGACACCCATTACTTAGTTCATCACTTTTCGCGCTGGTCTATGACTACATTCCAACAACCAAACCGCCCCAACCATTTCAACCCAATCGGTTGAAACAACCAATAAGATCTCTCCATTTTCCCCTAGTCTCCTTTGTATTCTTTGTCTATAGCTTTGTATATTATAAATTTTAATTTTGTTTGCAAGAAAAAAGTTTTTATTTTTGAATGAATTTTTTTTTTTCGGATGAAAAGATTTTATTTTTCTATGAAATTTTTTTCTTTCGTCCGAAAATCAAATATTTTCAAATAAAATATTTTCTTGAAAATACTAACTTGTCTATTGAAAAAAAAAATTAGTGATCAGCCCGCAGTTCGACGACGGCTACGATTCACCAAACGATAAACGCCGTATGAGCCTAAGAACGCCAGCCATTTCCTTGAATTAAAAACGAATGTGCATATGAAAAATTCTGAATATTTTTCCTCCAATATCCAGACAAGTTTTTTTTTTTCAATTCAATCTTAAATATCCAAGAAATTTTTTTTAAAAAAAAATTACATATTATCCCTCAAAAATAAAATTCTGTCGGGGGAAATTTGGCAAAATTTGAATGCTCATACGACCTTTTTCCTCGGCACAGCAGTTTGACTCCAAAGTTGAAATCATTGAATCCGGGGATCATTGGGGATACAAGGGGTGATAACGTCATTCTCGCCGACGATTTTGCGCCCATTCATTGGGGCAGTTAAAGTGAAGCATATGCAAAGGAAGGGGCTCCATGTGACCGGGGGAGGGGAGGGGGGCGCAAGCAGTGTCGGGCAGGAAATAATTCATGGCTTATTTGTGAATAATTCATGAACTCATTCGTGCTCTGCTCGGGCCGTTCCGATCGTCATCGGGACGTAAATAGAGCCCCCAGTCGAAACCTATCGTTTCCATTGTTGACTGTTGAGTGTTGAGCGCCGCCCCCTATTCGGACTCATTGTCGCCGCTCAACATTCACCACTTGACGAGACGTGGCCTCCCTCGCGAGGTCTCGTCGGAGAACCAAGATTTGACGTACCTTTAACCCTCTATAGCATAGTGTGACAAATTCGTAACAAAATTGAAACGAAAAAATTTTCTGCTTTTAGAGGCCGCACAAGAAATGATCAGAAATTTTAAAAAGGTACTCACTTGCACGTCAATTAATTTTTATTTAAATTAATAATTAATTGACGTGCAAGTGAGTACTTTTTTAAAATTTCTGTACGTAACAACGTATTTTTGCGGTTTTTAAAAAGTGAATCTTTCCTCTGTGGCATAAGTTTGCAAATTTTTATTAGTTTTTTCTTTTTTCGAATAACCGATTCCTTAAAATTTTAAATTTTCAAAACAGATTTGGTACTCTATGTTTTTTATGTAAGCTATACAAAAACGATTAGTGTCCCCCAGAATCATGAGATCTATAATTAATTCATGCCATACGGGGTTGGCGAATTTTCGCACAGTGGATGTGGTTGAAGTTTACAACTTACTGCCAACCTTTGTTACGAGGTTCCTCCAGAAAGTAAGTTTGCTTATTCAATATCTCCTAATTTAAGACGGATAAAGAAAATCTGTGAAATGCGTTAAAAAGCCATTACTCTCTAATGCGCTATAGATTTTTAAATTTTGTTCGATAAAACTTTGGAATGATGGATTTTTCTGAGCCCAACTCCTCTCCACGCGGGTCCAAAATTTCACGGAGCGCCATCAGCAAATCAGCTACTGTGTCCATCAGTTATCGCAAAAATAATTCTAAACCAAAAATTGACAAAATTCAGAGGAATGAAAGCAGAATTCTGTTTGGAAAAAAACCTCGTATTCTTTAAAAAAAATCGATCGCTGTATCGAGTGCGAGGTTTTTTTTCCAAAAAAGATTCTGCTTTCATTTCTCTGAATTTTGCCAATTTTTTAGTGTAGAACGAATCTTTCGGTTCACGCGGAGGGACTATCGTCCATTTTTTGGTTGAAAATTCAAAATTTGCCGAGATTATTGACATATTTGATGCGATGTAGCGCACGCAAGTTTGACCACGCTAGAAATTAGGACGAATCACCTTAAAAGGACAAGAAGTCACTGTCTGCACAGTAAAAACGTTAAAAGCGCTTCGTTGCTTCCATAATGACCCTAAAATATTACGAACAGTCCCCATCGCAAAATTTAGTCCAATTACAATTAGTAAAATGGGAATGCACAAATGAGAAATGACCTTATAAATCCCCAGGTTGACCAGTGTTGTTGCTCGCGTTAATATCTCACTCAGGGAGATAAATTCTAAACTTGCCGTTGTTTGCGTTGAGAGTACCTGTTCCGTGTGAACCTTTAAAGAAGAAACGTGTACCGTGAGTGCTTTAATGCACATACCTTGTCTGCCGCTCCCTACAGAGGTAAAGTCCAGTGGCGTGGCGTCCTTTGCGATATATCGATTGATCCGCCACTTATACCTGTAGAAAAGGATCGATAAACAGGGTGTTCGCAACGAACACTTACATTATCGATTCTTTACCATAGCTTCAAAAGGGGAAATATCGATAGTCATTCATTCACACCTCGCCACTGGTAGACTCGTCCCCCTGACGTAAAGGCGTATCTCGATTCCAACATGAGCCCTGTTATCCGTATGATTCCATGCTTACCAAGGCTCATATGGACAAATGTACACGCCAATACGTCAAAGGGGTGAAGGTATGACGTAGGGTTGGGCGAGTCAACGGGAGAAGTTGGATACGACTTTTGCCAAGGCGCTGCATACAACTATTCGTACTCGATGGATGTGCGTGTTGCAGATGCACTCAATTGAAGGCGTTTCGACTTTTCTTGCGCTCGTAAACATCGACCTCGGGACGCGTAAAGACTAACGACCGAATTTCCCACGTATATGGTGAGCAATCATAAGTCGGTGTCTAAACAGCAAAACCACTAACCTTCTTTTGCGACGTTGCAGACTTCCTGTTACACTTTATTTATTTATTTGGAAACTGTGTTGCAACAATATGCAGAAATCGCCAAGTAGCCAGGGACGCTCCAAAATGAAACACAGTATAGGCATATCCCTCAGGGTTTCATATTTCTAGGTGCGACCAAGAGTTAGCAGGAGGGAGCCGAACTTTTTGAAGACCTCGTATCGCCCCTGATTATTTCCCTCGAATTTTCATGACTCAATATTTTCCGATTTTCATATAAACTTTCAAATTTGAAATCACCGATTCGCTACGAGACTCGAACATTTTTAACTTTCAGAGCAGGCCTCGCGGGAAGTCAGGCGGAGCTTCATCGAGTCGCCGCCATTTCAGGAGCACAACTTTAAATCCGCACAAACCAGGGCGAAGGGAACAAATTAAACGGAACTCAGAGACGTGATTTGAAACAACTAATTTAGCGCTCTCTTGCGAAACCGTTCGCACTGACCTGGAGCCTTCACGGAGGGCATAACTCATGCGATGTTGTCAAAGTGTTGCTCGAATTCGATTTTTTTCCGAGGCTAAAATCGGGAGTTTCCTCGAAGATGGCTCCGGCGCTGAATTCTCACATTTGGACGTATTTCTATCCAACGGAACTATGTGCATAATGACGTGAGCCCTGATATGCACATATTCTTATGGGTCTCAGGGCTCACGTCATAATGCACATAGTTCCGTTTGACAGAAATACGTCCATTTGTACGGTCGTCTTGATTGATGGCCGCGGAGTTCTCTCCTGCAGCTGTTTTCAGGTAATCCATCCCGTTTTCACGTTCGCGGTGTCGGAGGAATATTGTTTTCCCGAGAAAATAAATTTCTCCAGGGTCTGAGAGCCGGAAAAGTCAAGAGTTGAGAGTGAAATGGATGAATTTATGCTGAAAAGAACTGTGTACAAAGGACTGGGCCTGTTGCAAACTTCAGATAGGGCAAAATGAAGACTTGTTCTTCATGAAAAATGGCTTAAAAATTACGATGAGAGCATCGGGGAAGCCTGAAATACACTCCTGATCTCACAATCAAATATTTACGAAATATGCATTCTTTCAGGTTTCCTGCTTCAAAAAAGATACTAAGACACAGGTGAACATTTCGTTAGAGGAGTCGTTCCATCTAACCCTTCCGCATTGGGACGCTACGCAATATTCAACACGTCCGCTAAAACATAGACAAGACGTGACGAGACGGGCTTTAATTTTTATTTTTAAAACCAAACATACCGCACTTATTTAACATTTAAAAGCGGTATTCCTGAACGAACAATGCCCAAGTCGTTTTCTAAAATTGCTTAAAACAATTTTCAATCATTTCTCAAAAAGGTGTTTTTTGAGGAATAAAACAAGAAATTTTTAAGATAAACTAGTTTTTTTAAATAATTTCAATACGGCTCCCACACCAGAGACAAAGATTAACCTTAATCTAACCAGAACAGGGATAGGATCAAGGCATAAACTTTCGTGTTAAAGAAAAACGTCGTATGAGCCTTCAGACGTTGCCGAACTTCCCTCAACAAATCACGAATTTTCTGGGAAATTAGTGAGTATTTTTCTTCCAAATTTGGAGAAGGTTTTGTTCTCAATTTGATCTGAAGTGTCTGACCATTTCAGAGAAAAATATACTTAACATTCCTCAGAAACGATGATTTTCCGAGCGTAAATTTGGCAACATTCAAATGTCCATACGTCGTTTTTCCTCAGCACTGCGGTAAAATACTGAATAGGGACGAAGAGGGAGATCCCACCAGCGAAAGAAAGAGAGAGAGTTGGGTAGCAGGGTAGTTTTTTTTCTGCTGGATATCCTGTGGCGTGGCGAGCTTTGCGATATATCGATTGATCTGTCATTTAAACCCATGGGTAAGAATCGATAAACGGGGTGTTCGCAACGAACGCCTTAATACTCGATTCTTCACCACAGCTTCATATGGGGAAATATCGATAATCGATCATTCACGCATCGCGAATGTGGATATCGCGCGGGGCGGGAGCTCTATACTGCCGTGATAAGGAAGAACGCCGTATGGACATCCGAGAGTTGCCAAATTTCCTTCACTAAAATGTTCATTTTTGAGAACAGTTATGAATATTTTTCCTTGAAATGTTCAGAAACTTTAGAACAAAATACGAACAAAATCCTCTGAAAATTTGAAAGGAAAATATTCATAAGTTTGCCAGAAAATTCGTGTTTTATCAAATTAAATTTGGCAACGCCTGGAGGCTCATACGGTGTTCTTCCTTAGCACGGCAGTATAATGGCGATCTCAACGCTTACCCTCTTCATTAAGACACGTCCCGATGTGGGAGGACAATGAGAGCGCCCGCAAAGGCTCAGTAGTCATGGGAGCCTTTTGATCTTGGATTCGAATTAGCGCTTCCCGACCGAGTTTAAAAATTGAAGATATACTGCGCTGTTTCAAAGAATTCCATTGACAAAGGAACGTACTAGAATATGTGTTTCCTTATCTGTTTTAATCAAAATTAAGTTATATTATTAATATTTGAATACTTTTTATTTATATTTAATATAACTAGTTTTATTATGATATATTATTTATAGTTTATAATTTAACATTTTAGTATAACATTTTAGTTAGAAAGTGACTCATTTTTTCATAATAATATACCTCTGCTTTGGTTTAAACTAAAATTGTACGAGAAATACGTGTTGATACTTATCTCGCCACCTTCCGGTCAACGTATCGCAAGCGCCATGCGACGTTTCAAAATTTCTGACCCCGCATCATAGTTTTACAGAGAAATTGTTGGTTGAATCTGTTTGAAAATTTCGACGAAAAATCGACGGCACAACGAAAATTTAGTGAAATTTTCGGACAGCTTTGTTGAACAATTTTTCGGTACAAAAATAAAATGGCAGCGGAAATTTTGAAACGTCGCATGGCGCTCGTGATACTTTGGCCGGAAGGCAGTGTTCGAAACTCACATTTAAGTTTTAGGAGCCATGTGGATAACTTTTACCGTTTTACTTTTTACATATCTTTTACATGCCATGAAATAAATATCCTTCATCTTTTTAAAGTTCAAAGGTAAAACTCGTCGATTCTTTACCAACCACATGGATCGTTACAGCTTTTAGGACGATTATTGAAAGCTGTGTTAAAAGACTGCTTTATCAACAACTGAACGGTATTACGTTAGCACTAGTGAAACATACTTCGTACTATATTTTATTTTCTCCTTAGTTTTACTGTCCCGGTGACCTTCAGAAGAATTTTCGGTCGCTCTTTACGGCAGCACGGCAGAATCGGTCACTTTCTTGACGAGCAACTATATCAACACACCGGGTGCGCGGGAAGTATACTGACTCATTTGAAGGCGTTTTCAACCGCAGAGTGGCTAGGACAACTTTCTCCCACACGTAATCGTGTTCTGGAAGCAACTCCTCATGATTTTCCAACAAAACTGAGGAACGAATATGGTTAAGCCTTATGCAAGAATGCAACTGCAAACCTCTTTTTCTCAGTTCCAATTTAATGTGGGTTGGTTCCTTTCTAATGAGCTTTATCCAAATACATCCACGTTCTTTCGTGAAAGAAACGACAAATTGGACGTATTTATGCTAAGAGGAACTGTGATGCACGCAAACCTCATGCAAATAGTTTTTTTCCGCATACATACGTCCGATTGTGATCGTGTGTGCTCGAGGTAACATTGAAATTAAGCAAGCAAATTCCCGAGTGGAGTTCTTTCAGGCTCCTTTCTCTCCCCCTCTCCCTCCTCTCTCTTCTCTTCTCTTTTTTCTCTCATTTCTTCCCTTTTTTCTTCTCTCTTTTCTTCTCTTTTTTCTTCTCTCTTTTCTTCTTCCTTTTCTTCTCTCCTTTCTTCTCTTTTTTCTTCTCCCTTTTCTTCTCTCTTTTCTTCTCTTTTTCCTCTGTCTTTTCTTCTCTCTTTTCTTCCCTCTTTTCTTCCCTCTTTTCTTCTCTCTCTTCTCCCCTTCTCTCTCTCCCTCTCTCCCCAAGAAACTTGCATGGAGGGCGCTGATTTCCGGGATATTTTGTCAACGGATGTCTCTGTATGAAGCGAGTGAAATCTTTCATCGACATCGCTTCTTCAACAACTTTTGTTCCTCGGTGCGCACCGGCAGTTCCCGCCGCTATACTCGGGATCCGCGTTCCTTGGGGATAATTCAATTCCATCTTGACGGTGTTCGTCGGAGGCGAGGCCACGCACACACGCACACACGCACACACGCACACACGCTCCTAACGTCGCCGGCAAATCAAAGCGGAATCCTCGCCGGTGCACATGAATTATGAATTCCATTCTACGCTTGAAAGAAAGGAAGCTTGGAGCAAGCTACAAAAATCTTGAAGTTGGAGCTGAGGGGTTAAAGTAGCGCACTGCTTGCGGCTTAAGGTGGATCTGCAGGCGCAATGCATTCTGGCTACGATCGATATCGATATCGCTGTATGAGCATTCGAACTTTCCGAAATTTCCTCACAGAAATTATTCATTTTTTAAGATGGTTTAGAATATCTTTTTTTGAAATTTTCAGACTTTTAAGATTAACTCACGAACGAAATCCTCTGAGAATTCGGAGGAGATGTATTCACAAACCCCGAGAATTCGTAATTTATAGCATTTGGCAAGGCTTAATGGCTCATACGGCGTTCTTCCGTAGCACGGAAGTAAAGTTCCACAACAAACCCGAAGGAACGTAACTCCATTCCGAGGTTGCAAAATTGGATATAGTTTTCAGGCAAAATTTCTTGTTCAATTTCTCAAACCCACTGTAGAAAGCAAATGAAAGTGATTCAACAAATTTCCCCTGACATCTCAGTCATTTTCGTCATTTTCCCTGACATTTCCTGGTTTTACCGAACTTTTTAAAATTCCCTGACATTTCCCGGATATCCCTGACTGTGGCAACCCTGTTCATAATATTCCTCAAAAATAATAATTTTATCGGAGGAAATGTGGCAACTCTCTAATGTTCATACGGCGTTTTTCCTTAGCACGACGGTATCTTCTTATTATTCAAATTGTCAACGTGAAGTTTGCGAAGTTTAGCAACGCCGTTCTCGGCGCTACCCTCTCGTTTACCTCGTCACCCTCTCTCCTCTCTCCTCTCTCCTTCACTTCTGGAGTGGTGGAACGTTTTTCTAATGAGCGTTGAGTCTTGCAAGAACCTCATTAAAATATTATCTCGGTAGAATACGCGCCCCAGACTCGCAACCCTCTTAACTCGACCGCTATACGAGCTCCACTCGGTCGATCTACGATACGTGTCATCGATTATCTCCGATCAGTAACGAAACCCGTAAGAATCTCCGGGTCCTCAACAAAAATTTAGGATCTAAATGGACCACTAGACATGGTACAAAAAGCATTCTGATTCATGTTTCTCATTGGAATTTCACATAGAATACAATTCTTGCATTGAATATTACTGTTTATATCTTTTGTTAATACACGAATTTTCCGATAAACATATAGATGCATGTCTTCCCTCCAATTTTTTAAAAAAATTGGTTTGCACTTAAATGTACCTTAAGTCCCTGAAAATCTCAAGGAAAAATATCCATAACTCTTCTCAAAAACAAACATTTTATCGAAAGGAATTTGCCAACAAACTCTAAAATTTTCGTACGGGGTTCTACCTTAACACGGCAGTATGGACTACCAGACAAGGTACGAATTCAAGCATTCTGATACATGTTTCTTAACTGAAATTTCACGTAAAATACGATTCTTGCGTTGAAAATTACTGAAATCAAGTCCTTACTAAGATATTAACGTTTTTATCGCCCATTGGCTACGGGATTTTTGAATTGCCCGGTCATAAGAATCGCAATTCTCTACGTGAGTCAAATCGCGCCTTATAACAGTTTTGGCAGGCTTCTCAATCGAGCATTGTTCCTTTTCCACCCTTTGGCGTTCAAATTGTAAACAATCGGCTATAGCTGAGCCAAAGCATCAAAATTGAGATTGCCATTTTTCCGTATCGCAGAGACTGCCACGGTAATGTTTAGTGTGCGATTTTACTCACGCAGACCATTGAGTTTTCATGAGCGGGAGGTTTGAATTCACGCGTCAAGAAACATTAAATATCTTAGTAAGGAGTTGATTTCAGTAATTTTCGTAGCGTAAATCGTGTTCTACGTGAAATTTTGGTCGAGGAACATGTAACAGAATGCTTAACTTTGTACCTTGTCTAGTAAATCATTGTGCAATTCATCGAAATCTGGTCGATCGCATCGCGAAGGTCCTCATTAATTATTTTACTTTGAACTTCCATTTTGATCGTTGTGACCAATAAACCAAATGGAATGATCGAAGGAGCTTGATTTCTAAGCACGAACTAAAAATATAACTAAACTGATATAATTGTATTTCCAAATTCAATTTACCTGAAAACTTTTTATCATATTCCTGTGAAGCCGAAGGGAGACGCAGATCGAAGACTCAGTAAAATGTCTTTTATGAATCCACGCTGAACACTGGAAAAAAGAAAATACGTCAAAAGCTTGGTAATCATTGATTATTCAAAGAACGCTTCTCTATAAATACACAGAAACGAATCAATATTTTTATTTTTTATTCTAATTACCACCAATCCTCGCAATTAGAAAAAATGCAGAGCTAACATCGAAATCGCCGGGTAGAGTTCAACACAAATTACTATTTGGCAGGATTGCCCGAAGGAAGATGTTGTGTAGGCTACTTCAAGAATTGAAGGCGGTATAAAAAGTTGCCCACCTCGATACCTTTTTCGGGTCAGTGGACCACAAATATAGTTCTTTACTGCAAAATGTATTTTGCGTATTGTTTGGATTTCGCATTTCCAACCGGTTTGGGTGCCCCTATGCATCCTCGAAACATTCTTCCGATCTATTTCGCAATCACCTCACTGCACTGCCGTGGTAAGGAAAAACGCCGTAGGAGCATTCAAATTTTGTCGAATTTACTCTCTGTACACATCAATTTTTGAGGATTGTCATGAATAATTTTCAGTAAAATCTTCAGACATTTTAGATCAAATTACGAACTGAATTCTTTGGAAATCCGAAAGAAAAATACTCAAAAATTACCTCTAAAATTATACTCGTTAATATTATTTATTATTTAATATTAATTATTTAACATTGATTAATATTATATTCGTGATTCGACCAATGTAATTTAGCAACGTCTGAAGGCTCATATGGCGTTCTTTTTTACCATACCAGGACATCAAATGAATGAATTTTCCTTAGAAAAACTGATAGTCTCATTTTATTTTATCAATGAGCTGATCAATGATATTGCTTGAAATTTTCATTGAACATTCTCCACGCAAAGAGTGAAAAATCCGTATTTTTCAAGAAGTGACGTTTGTATTGTTCCATTAAAAAAACCAAGTATGCTGGAAGGTCGGAAACGTCGCACAGTGGCTCGAGTCAATTAGAGAGATCAGACATGAAATTTTTGACCAAATCTGGAAATTTTGATGTTTATTTCGTCACATTTTATAATTTAATGGGAGCACATAGAGGAAAATTTCACAAGGAAATCAATGGAGCCATAGAGAAAAAAAAGGAGGTGTTTGCATTTCGAGCATCTTGGAATTTTTTTGATGACGTAGGTCGGTACAGCGACGTTTATCATCGATTTTCTTGGAAATGGTGTAATTTATGGAAAAAAGTCATTCTACAAAAAGTGCTTGAAATTATAACATGAGTTGATTTAAGCCAAAAAATGGGACATTATGGTCCGTTTTTCATACTTCGAATTCCGGATTCCGCTGGCCAGGTTGTACCGACCTACGTCATAGGGTAAACAAACCTCAAGATGCAAACACCTCCTTTTTTTTCTCTATGCAATGGAGCCACTTTTAGAACCTCAAAATTCTGTATAAACGGAGTCTTAAGGTGATTCGATGGACGCCATATTTTGTGTCAGAACGGCATGCGATATATCGCATCAATTGGTTCCATTTTTCAGCTACTCGTCATTTTTCTCCAATTTTGAGATCGCAATTCTGTTGTCAGGAGACTAAAGCACTCACTTACGAATTTTAACAAAGAAATTCAACGTAATGAAGGCGTGGTTTTTTCAGAGAGAAAACACCGCGTTCGATACTGATATCGAAACTGCACTCGAATGCGATATTTTCTCTCTAAAAAAAACCACGCCTTTATTACGTTGAATTTCTTTGTTAAAATTCGTAAGTGAGTGCTTTAGTCTCCTGACAACAGAATTGCGATCTCAAAATTGGAGAAAAATGACGAGTTGCTGAAAAATTGGAACCAATTGATGCGATATATCGCATGCCGTTCTGACACAAAATATAGCGTCCATCGAATCACCTTAAGCTTTTAAAGTTTCGAAATTCTGTCCGACCTCTCTTATTGACTCGATCCACTGTGTGCCGTACCGAGTCATACCGTCGATTTATGGTCGGCGCCAAAATCAACCATCGACACGATTATACCTATCATTTCTCTTTCCCGCGCGGGTTCGAGCAGAAATTCCATGTTCACTGTTTGTTTGCATCCTTCCAGGCTATCAACCTACACAAAACCCTAGGACTGATAAAGAATTTAAGAGGGAAGCACGGTATCTTTGTTTATTGCAGGGTCGATCTTTAAGGGCGGCGCCAGAGATGCAACCCTTGCCGCTATCTCAGCAAACTCTCCCCGTGCTCGAAGTTGGAACGGAGGGCGCAATGCAGGGGCGCAGCAAACTCGTTACCCCTAATGTCGTCATTGCCCCCAAAATTCGAGTGGATTGAGATCCTGCAGGAGTCGGGGCCTCTGATTCGACCGAGTAATCGGAAATAGTATTTCGCGGGAAACCGGTGGTGCCATGTGTCTGAGATCAACGCCCGGAGTCCCGGACTGAAAAAAGATTGGTAGAATTTACCATTCCTTCACGCTGCATTTCACACAGCGTGAAGGAATGGTAAATTCTACCAATCTTCAAGTCGATTCTGCCAGAGGAATGGTTACCCGTACCAGTATATAGTAACATTTACCTTTCTTCTGGCAGAATTGACTCTGAATTGGACTGCATATCGACGGTGCAAGTCGGCAATCACATAACTCGTTTGCGGTGTCTGAAAATCTCCGCAACTATGTTATTTTTTCTAAGGAGAACAAATGGACATGATTCCTTGAAGTTTTTGCAGAATTTTCCTCGCACATGAAGAGAAAAATCACGGAAGTTTCAAAGAATTAGCGTTGAGTAGTTTTCCGTTTAAAAAATAAAGTATGACAGGAAGTCTGCGACGTCGCAAACCGAGTTATGTGATTTCAGACTTTCACCGTCGATATGTAATTTGGACCTATAAATTCCGGCCCGGTTTAAATACAACGTATGTGCCATTAGTTTCCCTATGCATATGAGTGTTTTTTCAGATGAGCCAGAATTTATAAGTCCAAATTCCAAAATGCAGTCCAATTGACGCTGTGTGAAATACAGCCCGAAGGAATGGTGAATTCTACCAATCTTTTTTTCAGTGTATGATAGTGTAGTATGTGCGGAAGAAAAATGCAAATTGAGGAGCTTTCCGGAATAAGGGCATATAGCAAAAAAAATTGCGTTTGAAGTGTTTTTTCAAATGAGCCAGAATTTATAGGTCCAAATTGCAAAATGCAGCCCAATTGACGCTGTGTGAAATACAGCTTGAAGGAATGGAAATTCTACCAATCTTTTTTCTCAGTGTATGATAGTGTAGTATGTGCGGAAGAAGGATGCAACTTGAGGAGCTTTCCGGAATAAGGGCACATAGCAAAAAAAAATTGCGTTTGAGAAAAATGCATTTGAAGTTTTGATCATTACTCTATGGCCACTGACACTGACTTACGTTCGAAATCGGGAGTCCAAGCTGCGATGAAAGGTACCATCAGTGGCCAGAAATTAATGATGGAAACTTAAAATGCCTTTTTCTCAAACGCGATTTTTTGCTATGTGCCCTTTTTCCGGAAAGCTCCTCAATTGAACGCATTTCTGTCAAACGGAACTATGTGCATTATGACGTGAGCCCCGTTATGCACATATTCTTATGGGTCTCAGGGCTCATGTCTTAATGCACATAGTTCCGTTTGATAGAAATACGTCCAATTGTAGATTGGAGTTAAGGCGTTTTCGCTGTAAACGGTAGAGATACGTCCTTTCGTCCAGGAAACGACGAGTTCGTCATCGTTCGATATTATATAATGAGCAGTGGCGTGGCGTGAAGGATCGTTTATCGATATATCGCCATTTGAAGCTATGGTAAAGAATCGATTACTAAGGTGTTCGCTGCGAACGCCCTGATAATCGATCTTTTTCCATAGGTTTAAATGGCGAATCAATCGATATATCGCAAAGCACACCACGCCACTGATGATGAGAGTGGGGATTTCGAAACACTGCGAATGAGATCAGTGGCGTGGCGTGAATTGCGATATATCGATTGTTATGCCATTTAAACCTATGAAAAAAGATCGATTATCAGGGTGTTCGCAGCGAACACCTTAGTAATCGACTCTTTACCATAGTTTCAAATGGCGAGATATCGATAATCGATTATTCACGCCACGCCACTGAATGAGATACGCGTTTCTGCAGTTCCGAAGTGGAGAGGGATCCACAGTGCAAAGCTTATTTGCATGATAAATAAGCTCAACCCGAAATCGGACCCGGGATTAATGCCCACGACGACGGGAGCCGAGGAACTTTCGCCATTAAAGTTATCGCGCTTTTATTCAGAGTTCCGCCGCGGAGATAAAGAGGCGGGGCCAGGGAGGGCGGAGGAGAGGTGAGAAGAAAAAAATCATATTTTGAGCTTTTGTCTTGCCGCAGCTCTTTCCGACGCGGCTCTTTGTCCGGGCGAATATTTCACGGAAATGCAGCCTTGTACTCGCGAGAAAATGTCAGAGCAAATCTATTCGCTGAGCGTTTCCTAGCGCATTTAGTCTGATGGAAAAACTTGGTGTCCGAGGAGAGAGGGATGTTATGTTGGACGGGCGGAGCGATCCTATTGGTTAATTTGGATGGTTCTTATGGACTAAGGGGGTATAAGATGGACTAACTTGACTGCATTTTGCAATTAGGAACTATAAATTCCGGCCCGGTTTAAAAACAACGTATGTGCCATTAGTTTACCTATGCACATGAGCGTTTTTTCGGATGAGCCAGAATTTATAGTTCCAGATTGCAAAATGCAGTCCAACTAAGGGTCTCTCGTGAGTTGCCGTCCGTAAATCTATTGCCTACCTCCTTTATTGAAATTGATACACAAAGCTATAGACAAAGAGGATATTAGAGTATGGAGCGATCATATTGGTTAATTTGGATGGTTCTTATACACTAAGGGGGTGAATGGTGGACTAACTGAAGGGTCTCTCGTGAGTTGCCGTTAGTTAGTCTATTACCTACCTCCTTTATTGAAATTGATACACAAAGCTATAGACAAAGAGGACATTAGAGTATGGAGCGATCATATTGGTTAATTTGGATGGTTCTTGTACACTAAGGGGGTGAATGATGGACTAGCTAAAGGGTCTCTCGTGAGTTGCCGTCAGTAAGTCTATTACCTACCTCCTTTGTTGTAATTGGTAGACAAAGCGATAAATAAAACACGTTTGGACTCCAAGAATCCTAGACTCCGTGGTTTTTAAGAGCAATTTCGTCGGAATCACTCGGTAGTAATATGCGTTCATCATCAAAGTTCAAAGAATAGTATTCCGTCAAAAATTCAAATTCTGATAATTTGGCGGTTGCAGTCTTCTTCCAATAGCACGTTTAAATATTCTATTTGCAATAATTTTTTGATGAGTTTTGTCGCCAGGGCTCCTGATTTCTACCCTGTTTGTGAATAATAGTTAATGCAAATTTCAATATTTACTATTGGTCCGTCGTATCCCTCTCGAAGGAACGTAACAACATTTCAATATTGCCGAATTCCTACTTGAAGCCTCTCAGTCCATTTCAGCCTTGTATCCCGTTTTTCCCACATTGTTTTTCTCCTGGTATCAATATTTTTCCCAACTTCGCGAGTAGGATCTTTCCCTGGGACAAATCCCGAGATACCTTTTCATTTAAAAAAATGAATTATGACAGGAAGTCTGCAGCGTCGCAGAGGGAGATACGCGTTCGTTCAGTTCCACCGTCGCACAGTGGATCGAGTCAATTAGAGAAGTCGGACATGAAATTGTTTACAAAAACTGCGAATTTTGATGTTTATTTCGTCACATTCTGAAGTTCACGGGGTGCTCTTAAAAGAAAATTTCACGAGGAAACCAATGGAGCCACTTTTAGAACCTCAAGATTTTGTATAGACGGAGTTATCAGCTTTTAAAGTTTCCAAATTTTGTCCGACCTCTCCTATTGACTCGATCCACTGTGCGGCGGTCGTCCTGCTGTTTTATTTTTTTCTAAAGCCATTGGCAAAATGAAGGTTCGAAATTGCACCCGCAGACGCTGAGTCGGAAATGTTCATTTTGAAGATCCGCGGCTACTTGTGCTAAAGTTTCAGCGGAACCCTGAAAGAAGCCGGGGAGGGGGGAGCGTTATACTTGTTCCAGTTAAAAAGTTTTGCGAAAGTTTTCGGCAAATTGGCTAACTCACCTTCAGCCATTCAACCAGACTTAATCCCAGTGAGCCTTATAACTACAGCCTTGCTTTTAGTCTCGTATCGGTAAATCGCTTAAAGATTCTTGTTTACATTTTATTTGTCCGTCAAAGATTTCGTCACCTTCGGGCCAAAGTATCACAAGCGCTGTGCGACGTTCCAAAATTTCCGCCGCCATTTTATTTTTTTACAGAGAAATCATTCAACGAAGCTGTCTGAAAATGTCACTAAATTTTCTTTGTGCTGCCGATTGAATTCTGTGGAATTTTCATGCAGATTCGATCAACAATTTCTCTGTAAAAAAATGAAATGGCATCGGAAATTTTGAAACTTCGCATGGCGCGACTTGTTTTTTTAATAAACCAAAATTAATTTTATGCGATTCAAGTTTCAGAATCGCTTCATCGTTTAAACATCGTCCGAGTTTCTGCATCGTTGCAATTAAGATACATATTTACCTTTTAGTTATCGCAAATAACTCTTGCATTGCTTTTGGTGCAATGCGAGAAGTATTCATGCAGTCTAGTAGGCGTTAACATGCGCTTGAAGCCGACCGCACTGTTTGGCGCAATGCATGAAGTATTCCTGCAGTCTTGCAGGCACTGATATGAGTTTGACGCTAACCGCACCGCCATATTCGGCGCAATTATTCGAACTCGTGCTAGGATAATAGGATTCTTATGAAGGTAAGCTTCATTTTCCTTCTCGCAGCCTTTTCCCAGTTAACTTCATTCATATAATGTAAAAATATTTTAAATCTTATTGTAAAACGAAAAGTAGGCTAGATGGAGATTGAATAAATTTTGAATTTTATTTTAGTGGACTTTACATTTGTGGACTTAACTTAGCGGACGTTTAAGTAATGGACTTAACAATAGTGTGGGCTTTAGAACTGTGGACGTAAAAATTGTGGACGAAAAGTCTGTGGACGTAAAAAAAGTGGACATGAAGTCCGTGTACCAGGAGTTGACGGCCGAGCCAGATTTTTCGAACTCGAAGATGATGATTTTTGAAGCCTCGTTGAAATCTTTGGGCCACCTGAAAATTGCGCATCCGTTACCTAATCAATTTTATCTACCTAGAAACTGTGCCATCCCTCTCAACATTTCAGAGGTAGGTATTTCTTGGCTCATGAAGTTAAGGGCGAAACGTAACTAACACCCACCACTGTTCGAATTTCGAAGGGAAACTCTCATAGAGAAACTACTCATCAGCGCCAACGTGAAAGCCTATCTCGGATAATCTGAGCTTCCAACTCCACAAACTTTGACTTTCATTCGTGGAAACTGTTGTAGATTAGTCGTATCTTGGTTCTAATAGATTGCAAACTCCGTTTCCAGTGTTTGTTTGTCCTTACAGAATGAGGGTGGGGAGTGAAAAATGACTCGAAAATTTCGCAAGATTTTTCTTAGTGCTTCGCCGAAATGTCGCCGTTAAAATGCACATTTTTAACCTAATAAGCTCTAGACCTCCAGAGCGCGCTATTGGACCAAATTCCAATATTTTCTTGACTTCCGATCGGAAATTCCTCTAAATAAGACATTTCTTCGGAAAAGATACTCTAGGAGTTGAACTGCGAACGCAGAAAAAAAAATTATGTAAATTTCAATCACAAATTTTGGCCAAAATTGACGAAAGCCAAAAGAGTGATAGCACCAGTAGCACCAGCCAGAATTATGATTGGTCCATCCACTTTTTTGGCTGACAAAACCATGCCTACCTGTCTAGGTGATGTAGCTTGCGCCAAAAAAGTGGCCAGAAATTGAGGAATATGGTTGAAATTATCATACTTTTGTCCCGTGAGTAGCCAGGAGCAGTGCTCCTTATATTATGTAAATGAATCTGATGAATAATGTCATCCATCTTGTTTTTTGACGGTGTTTTATCAAAACTATCGAACTTGCGTGACATTACGAAATATCAACTCCCAACCCCTCATCCGTCACGCAGCCGTCATGTTCCGATTGTCACGCCCCCAAAGGAGAGAAAAAATCCAAACAAAAAGAAACTCGTTAAAGTAGACTTCGAAATTTGACTCGTGACCTTTTTTTTCAAAATTAAGATTCTACTATTTCTATGGCCTTGTCCACACGAAAGCAGTTTGAGCGAATTAGTTCCCTGGACTGGAGGGTTAGAGGAACAAGTCATAGCTGAATTATAACAAGTTAGATTAACCCACGTATCACAATTTCGTCAAAGAAAAACTCGTATCTCCGTTTGGGACGTTGCCATACTTAATTTTTTCATTAGATGACTGGTCAACTTAATTTCTTGAAGTCTTTCCGGATTTTTCTTCCTAATTAGCAGAATGTTCCGTGGAAGATTCGTGCTATAGACTTGACATTTTTTTGTTCGAAAACATAAAATAGGAGCAAAGATTTTGAAACACTGCAATGGAAATAGGTGGTTTCGCACTTTAGCCATGAGTATGATTCGTGGCATATTGATTCCATCGCACGGAATTACACGAAATTCCATCATGAAATTGAAATTTTACTTTTTTAAAATTCACGAAATTTCGCATCTCCGGGTGAGCCTCATTGCAAAATGACATTAACGGGCGGCCGCCAGAATTGAATCTTAAGACACGATCCTGCATGTGACATAAATAGGTAACTGACTCATCCAGTATATGAATTTCTTTATTATGAGATTGAAATTTTATTTTATAAAAATTCATGAAATTTTGCATCTCTGAGTGAGCCTTATTGCAAAATGTGGTCCAATTTACCGGCGTCCCCCAGAATTGAATCTCAAAATACGGTTCTGCGTGTGACATGAATACCTGGTGCATCCAAGAAATGAATTTCTTTATGAGATTGAAATTTTATTTTATAAAAATTCATGAAATTTTGCATCTCTGAGTGAGCTTCATCGCAAAATGTGTTCCAATTTACCGGCGTCCCCCAGAATTGAATCTCAAAATACGGTTCTGCGTGTGACATGAATACCTGGTGCATCCAAGAAATGAATTTCTTTATGAGATTGAAATTTTATTTTATAAAAATTCATGAAATTTTGCATCTCTGAGTGAGCTTCATCGCAAAATGTGTTCCAATTTACCGGCGTCCTACAGAATTGAATCTCAAAATACGGTTCTGCGTGTGACATGAATAACTGACTCGTCCAGGAAATGAATTTCTCCGACATGCTGGGTGCAGAAGTAGTTCGGGCGGGGGAAAAATTTCCAGGTAAATTGCGGGGGAGAAACGTGGTCGTACATAAAAATATCAAGTTGCAGAGGATCGCGGGTTTCTTGCAGGGTGGCCGGCTGGATGCGTCCGTGAGGATGGTGGGTTGTGCTCATCGTAGCGGAACGTCTTTCACCGGAAATGAAACCACCATAATGTATGAAAAAAAACTCGTTCGGGATACCGTCTCGAACTTCCATGATTTGCTCACCCGTTATCCCCGGGGATTTTATGCTAACTCCTCTTATTCGTTTGTCATCATCAGGAAAGTTCAGTGGGAAAAAAGTAGCTTGGATCTAGTGTCCGGACTCTTAAAAACATAGACAAGAAAAAATACTCTTAATTCAATCGGATTTTTCCTTGAATCGAAGAGCCAAGCCTCTTAATTAAAGAGGATTTCCTTTTGATTCAAGCAAAACTCAATCGGAATCAAAAATTCAATCGGATTTTTCCTTGAATCGAAGAGCCAAGCCTCTTGCTTTAAGAGGATTTCCTTTTGATTCAAGCAAAACTCCGATTGAATCAAAAGAAGGTACTTTTTCTTGTCACTGTTTTTAAGAGCCTGGACTCTAGATCCAAACGACTTTTTTTTTCCAGCGTTCGTCCGACTTTTCTCCTTACTTCGAGGTTGTAAAAAGCTGGACTTTCTGGACTGCACCGGTTCTGTTAGGATCCGGTAATTAATGGTATGGTGGTGCAAAAATAAGCATAAAAAGATGAAGTAAAGAAAGAACAGAAATGAACGTGTCCGAGAGTTCAAGGAGACAGTAGCGCTCGATGTTATGACCAAGCACTCAAGCAGCTCAAAGCAACTCAAGATTATTGAAACACACAATTTGCGACGTTGCAGATTTTTTGTCCAATTTTATTTTTTTTTATAAATTTCATTTCCAGCAAGCATGCATTTCTGGAGCTTTAACAGGTTTTCTCCGTCCTTTGTAGAATATTCCGTGAAAGTCTCGATCAATGACTTTTATCGATACTCCTCTTAGTAAGATCATGAACCAACAGCAAAAATTTTGACAGGTAACAATGAAGATACGTGTTTTGCGATTTTCATCATCGATATATTACCAAAATGCACTATAACAGGGTGTCCTCGGGAAGATTTTAAGAGAGTGTACAACGGATAGAAATACAATTATTTTGTGAATAACGTTTTTTTCCGTTTTCTGTACCCGTCGCAAAAATTCAGGAAGAACTATAATTTTTTTCACAAAAGCTCCCACAGTCGGAGCTACGTGCTCCAAAGTGTGATAAAAAATTATAGTTCTTCCTGCATTTTTGCGACAGGTACTGACCACAACTCGAAAAATTACTATACCTTCCATTACTTTCAGCCCTGACTCATCCATGGCATCGACAAATTCGAAAATTTTAAGTTGAAGGAAGGGAAATATCAGCAGGCTGATTGTTGACATTGATAGACAAAGCTATATACAGAGAAGACGTGGGGAATATGAAGTAGACCTATTCGTTGAAATGGGTGGTTCTTAAAGACTATATAGGTAAATGATGGGTCTCTCGTGGGTTGCCGTTAGTTAGTCTATCACCTACCCTCCATGTCCATTGCAACCATCGGCTTCCACCAATAGGATCCTTCCATATCCTTGTTGTCTCTTTTGTCTATAGCTTTAAAGCTAACAGCTTAAAACAACTGATTGCTGAGCGCTAACTGTTTAGATCAACTGAAGCTAGCTAATATGGCAGTAGTGCTGAGCCATACAACTTTAGGGTCTATTCCTACAGACTGCAGATCTCAGCACCATTGCAAATAGATGGCTCCATTTGCTCTAAACAGTTAGGGTTCAACACTAAGTTGTTTTTTCAACATTGATAGAAAATTGTCTATCAATTTTAACAATCAGCCTGCAGGGAATGTAGGATCTGTCAGGGCAGTAAAACTTGGGCCCTCACCCTGGACCCCCTGAAATCTCCCATTGACTTGATAGGTGACTCGATGTTTTTGAGACCATGGATAAATAGTGAATACGACACCAACAATTCTGGGATTTAAGCTTTTTTTATAGGTTGTGGTCCATAATTGTCGCCAAAATTCAGGAAAAACGATGATTTTCTCAGAAATCAGAGGGGGGGGGGGGGGTGCGGCCCCAACCGCTAGCATTTTTGATAAAAACTTAATGAACGAAAAAATTCTTACTTTATTTCACTGAACACGCTCCTGTAGTCTTACATTCAACCCTGAGATACCATGTGCTGCATTTTATATAATTAGAACGAACTTGGACTGAAATTAGCAGAAACGCACCAAGTTACATTTCCGAAGAAAATGCGCCGAAATTAACTTTGAATTAAACTACCTGGTTATGAATTTTCTTCAATCAGAAATGCCAGGTCGAGAGAAAATATTTTGAACATGAAAATTGTCGTTTAACTTCCTTCGTCCTTAATAATATGGAGTCCCTTTAAGAGTCAAAACTTCCGACCTATAGGCTCAAGCTCCCGCCCCCTCCTCAATTCGTATCGGAAAAAAGGGAAAAAAGGAAGAAGGAAGAAACGGAGGAAAGTAGAAGGAAGGAAGCTTAGGTACATTTGGTGATTATTTTCAACAAGATTGACTCAAACTGCATGTTAGATGCTTTAAAATTTGAAAATTTTCTGGGGGAAGCCCCCTGGGCCCCCTTCTGCCCCCTCCGTTCGAAGTATCTGAATCTGCATAAATTCCATCTTCCTCTTCTCTGTTCAAGTTGATGCGACTTGGTGCGTTTCTGTGTTAAACTCAAATATCTTGCGTGTTGATGCAACTATTTCTGCTCTAAAGCTGTCAGTGTAGCATATAGAAAAAATTGAAGGCGTTTTCGTTTGTCCTCCAGAGTTATTCGATGCGCATGACGTTTTTTTTTTTAAAAAAAAATTTAAAATTGGAATTTTTTTTTACTTCGGGACACTCAATTTGAAAATATAGCAGCGAGTCGAGCTTACCTATCAAAGAATCCAACAGTATCCGAGAGGGATGAAACTCCCACTTAAAAAATTGGCCAAACCACACTTGAACTACACTTAAGTGTCAACTCAAATCGTATCACTTCTCAAAAAAAATTCGCAATAAACAAGGGTGAAGGGTGACGGGTGACAATATCCTAGACCACAAAATAAGGAGTCCTAGGCCCGACGAAAATTCACAGGAATTTTTAAGGATTTTCCCGAGATTTTCGGGGATTTTCAGGGATTTTTCAGAGATTTTCCGTGCGAACTGGAGGGATTCCGGAGATCTCGCGTGACACGCGGTCGGAGCTGGAGAAGGCGCGGGCCCCGTGGCGGATGAACGCGGGCGGGCGACTGACTCGTCTGGCAGGGACCCGTTGGGGACGGCGGCGCGGCGTGCATGCGCGGGAGCGGGGGGGGGATTTTTGGGGGGTCAATGGGTCGGGGGCCGCGGGGTTGCAGCAGGACGGGTCGCGCGGCCCTGACGAATCTCCCGGTAGCACCCTTGCAGCGCCCTTGAATTTCCAGAGCCGTTCTTGCATCCCGCCCCCCCCCCCCCCCCCCGTCCCCCCCGCCCACCGGGGTGGAAATAGGTCTCATGGAAGGGTTGAGGTTGTCCGGTCGTGGCATTTCGAGAACATCGAGAGAGCTTTCTTTTTTTATTTAAACAGATTTCATTTAAAAATGAATCAGCGAGAACGAAAACACACCAACTCGGAAAAATGAAAGTAATCAAGACACACACAAAACTGCACAGTAGATGAAGAAATTAGTCAAAGAAAAAGATTTTTTGGTACCGAAATACAAGCACTCAAAGAAATTTTTAAGGTCCAAGTTGGAACAGATGCGCTATCTTCAATGACCTTTATAAAAATTTACCATCTTTAAAAAAATTAAGCATTTTTGAGTTACCGAGTGGTGTGTTTTCGATCTCACTGACTCAAATACCCTGGAGCTCTCTCATCTTTCGTAGAGTACCTGCCACAATGGTCTTTAAGCGAAAAAAGAAAACAAAATGCGACGAATATGTACCCAAAATCGGTTTGCAGGGGGGCAACTGATGGTAGGTGTAGACGTAAAATAGCGAAAAATCAAAATCTTGACTAATCCTATTTTCGAATTATCGAAATTTGAAATGTTCATCGTAAACGCTGGAAAAAAAAAACACATTGGATCTAGAGTCCAGACTCTTGAAAACATTGACAAGAAAAAGGACTCTTGATTCAATCAGATTTAAGCTTAAATCAAAAGTAAATCCGCTCAAATTAAGAGGCTTGGTTCTTGATTTAAGCTTAAATCTGATTGAATCAAGAGTAGTTTTTCTTGTCAATGTTTTTATGAGTCTGGACTCTAGATCCAATGTTTTTTTTTTTTTTTTTTTTTTTTTTTTTTTTTTTTTTTTTTTTTTTTTTTTGCCAGTGCTAGAGCTCTCTCATCTTTTGTAGAGCATCTGCCATAATGGTCTTTAAGCGGAAAAAAAATGCGACGAAAATGCACCCGAAAACGGTTTGCAGGGGGTCAATCGATGGTATGTGTAGACGTAAAATAGCGTAAAATCAAAATATTGACTGATCCTACTCTCGAATTATCGAAATTTGAAATGTTCATAGTAAATGCAAGTTTCCCACTGATTTTTATAAGGTATTTTATTTATTTGTGCACATGTCGTTACTTGTCCATTTGTCGATCGGCTCACGTCAATCGAGCACATACCGACGGTGTAAGCAATCACATAACTCGGTTTGCGACTTCGCAGACTTCCTATCATACTTTATTTTTTAAACGGAAAACTACTCAACGACAATTCTTTAAAACTGTCGTGATTTTTCTTCTCTATGTGAAGAAAATTCTGCAAAAACTGCAAGAAATGCTGTCAATTTGCTCTCCTTTAACAAAATATTATAGAGGCGGAGATTTTCAGACACCGCAAACGAGTTATGTGATTGCCGACTTACACCGTCGATACTCTCTTGTTGCGTGCAGACTTCCTAGCATACTCTTTTTTCAACTGAACAATTCGCCTTCTACTGCGTCTGCAGCAATTGTTGTTTCGAATATGTTGTGCGTGCTGATTTCAGCTGATTACATACTCGACTCTTTGCAGGCGTTTATGTGCACAAAGTGGCGCATTCTGTTGGAGAACGAACGAAATAGTGGTTGAACGGTTCATTCAATCTCACTTCTGTTGTTCCCCAACGGGGTGCTCCACTTTCGCACATAAAACGCCTTCAGACAGTCAAGTATGTGATGAGCTGAGATCAGCACGGATAACATAATCGTTTTTTTCGCTTCAAGACCACTGTGCTGCGTAGGAAGAGCAAGGACTTGTCGAAACGAAGCTCTTAGGATCGAAAAGAGCAGCAAACTTGCTGACACAAAAGCTAGCACTGCCAATCTTCAGATTCCAGCATTTAAGAGGTTTAGAGGACAAGGCGCAAAGTCCAGTTTTTTTTTAAAAAAATTGAGGTATTCATGACCTCAACTAAAACTAGTTTGATAGTACATTCTGTAAACAATTCACAACTAAAATCCAACCATAAAGCATCAAAAAGTGAGTTAAGCTCATTTCTGCCATGAGAATCCATGTGATTTTGAGACTTTAAACACGTATTTCTTAATATAGCAAAAACTGCACTTATGCGCCTTGTCCTCCAAGCCCCTCATTTAGGAGACTAGGAAATTTAGAAATCACTGTCTTTTGTTATAAAATAATATAATAAGTACAATACATAATATATGATAATAAAATAAGTACAACACATTACTAGTATAATCACGTTGAGTTGCCATTCCCCGATTTACACCTCATTCACACTCAATTTATACCTTACAGAGGCATAACTCTGAAATTTAGAGCACTGTTCAAGGGCGTTCTGGTAGCACTGAGCAAACCAGTCGTGATTAAATGGAGAGTTTTGAGGGGGAAAAAAAGACTTTAATCGATAATCTGCAACCGCTCTCAACTCAATAAACACACTTTCGAATGAAACTTTGCAAGGGTGCCAGTGGCGGGGCGTGCTTTGCGATGAATCAATTATTCCGCCCTTAAACCTATGGAAGAGGACCGCGATGAACAGTGTGTCCGCAACGAAGACATTAATATTCGATTCTTTACTTTAGGTTCAAGTGGGGAAATATTGATAATCGATCATTCACGCCTCGCCACTAAACCATGCCTCCTTTGCTCTTGCTTTTAGATTTCCCAGGATAAGATCCTTATCTTATCCTGGGAAATCTAAAAGTAGAATCAAGTCTAAATCGCACTTTACATTGGACTTTGTCACGTCTGCTAGCGTGATATAGTGCAAGGTGTGCACAAGGGTTACAATTTTAACTAAATTTTAAATTACCTCTTCAAGAAGCGGTATGGCTGTTTGTCTAACACGACTAAGGCCAAGTGATTTAATTGCACTTAAAAAGCAAATGACTTAGATGGGTTTTTTTGCATTTAAGAGGGTGGTCTAACTGGAAATAGTGAGCTCCTTCGTATCACACCGCATAAACACCAAGAAGTTCAATTAGTCAGAAGTGGATGCAATGGAGGCGGGTGTTTCATCTATGTGGCTAGTCTGCAACTTGCTAACTGCATGGAACGCCTTCAACTGCGTGGTGTACCACACATCAAGCATCTTGCTACTTTTGTTTGTGCGCCCGCATGCAAGGATTGCAGGGCATGGAACGAAATAAAGCACCTGGAGAGAGTACAAATATGAAAATCTCATTGAAGCAAAAAAAATTTTTGACTCTAATTGAAAATTTGTTGGAATTACTTGGCTTTGTTTTTCCCGCGAAATGGTGTGGACCCAACACCATTTCTCCACCTTGTTACATACAGTTCGGGCCATTTCTTAGAGTTTTTTTACTCCTTGGAAAGAAAAACACATTGGATCTAGAGTCCAGACTCTTAAAAACATCGACAAGAAAAAATACTCTTGATTCAATCAGATTTAAGCTTAAATCAAGAACCGAGCCTCTTAATTTGAGCGGATTTCCTTTTGATTTAAGCTTAAATCTGCTGGAATCAAGAGTCTTTTTTCTTGTCAATGTTTTCAAGAGTCTGGCCTCTAGATCCAATGTGTTTTTTTCCAGTGCTCGTCAAATAGTTCTGAAGTTCTATCTTGACACTATTTCAGTAAATATTTAGGAGCACTGTTTTTTCTCACCCTCTTTTTCCCCCTCTCCTCCTTTTTTCCTTCTTTACCCCTTTTTTTGGCCCGAGGGGGATGATGCCCCCCTCCCCTCCCCCCTGGATCCGCCACTGCGACCGCGTTAACAACGAGAACTGACAATGAGTCGCGGATTCATTGAAAGTGAGTAACGAGATGCCGAAGAGATTAAAAGCAACGTCCAGTTTTTTTTTCAACGCGCCGTGAGCCTCCCTCGCTGCACTGAAAAAAAATCTCGGTGTATTTACTACGAAAAGGGTAAAATTACTAAGAATTCAGGGTTCTATTTGAACCCAGTTTTTCTTGGTAAAATTACCATTTATGGAATTGGTAATTTTACCGAGAAATCTCGGTAAAATTATTGACTTTCTCGGTAATTCTACTGGACCCCGGTAAAAACGCCAATATTTTTTATCGACTGTGGTATAGAATTACCGAGATAAAATGGCAAAGTTACCGGGAATTGATTACAAATAAAAGTGGTATTCTTACCTGAAAAAAAAACAGTAAAAATACCGGTTTTTAGGTAAGCTTACCAATCTGTATTGGTAAAATTACCAATAATTGGTAAAAAAAATGAGATGGTAAAGGACTAAAGGTACCAACGGACCTTGCGCCGAGGATTTTTTTTTTTTTACAAATAAAAGTGGTATTCTTACCTGAAAAAAACAGTAGAAATGCCGGTTTTTAGGTAAGCTTACAGGCCTGTCTTGGTAAAATTACCAATAATTGGTAAAAAAAGTGAGATGGTAAAGGTACCAACGGACCTTGGTAAAAACGCCGAGAATTTTTTTTGCAGTGCGAGGGGGGTGATGCCCCCCTCCCCCCCTGGATCCGCCACTGCGACCGCGTTAACAACGAGAACTGACAATGAGTCGTGGATTCATTGAAAGTGAGTAACGAGATGCCGAAGAGATTAAAAGTAACGTCCAGTTTTTTTTTTTACCGCGCCGTGAGCCTCCCCGCTGACCGCAGCTTTTGCCGCGATGGAAAAAGGCCCGCAAAGGCGGGATCTAATTTTGTGGAAACCCGCGGTTGGCAAATAAAAACAGGGGCGTCTTTTATCCCCGTAGAATCAAATTATTTCGGGCTCATTGGAGTTAATGGTTTATGGCCCCACTGTTTAATGGAATTGACTCCGCAGTTGATGCCTCGGCCCTCGGGTCGCGAACGGATTAATCCGACCCGCGTCGCTCTGACCGTGGCTTTGCGACTTCAGTTTTTGACCGCGGAATCGAGATTTTAATACTCCTGGATATATTTTTTTATCTAGATATATTACACGGGAAAAAAGTAAACGTTGATTTAGCATTTAAATTGTTGAGAAAAAGTCAGTCAAGTTTCAAAGGCTGATTTTACGATACAAAAATGCTAACTCAACATTTGAATTTTTTCAATATACTGTGGGCGTGCTTCCAGGACTTTATGTCCACCTACCTGTCGTCCATTAAATAAATGTCCACCGCTATTTATGTCCACTAAACGTTAAGTCCAGTCTTTATTAAGTCCACATGATTTAATGTCCAACCATGAATATGTCCAAAATTGTCCAAATTGTGGACATGTTATGTCCACATTTTTTTCTTTTCATTTAAATGACAGGAACCACCTCAAAAATAAATGCATACTACTACTACCTTCATTCTCAAAAACATTTCATTCATGAATCAAGTCATGAAAGAGAACAGACTCTAAGAGCAGATAAAAACATATGCTCATGTGTACACTGTGCGGATATGATAAGATGAGCATTTTTCAGTAACAGATGCAGTCAAAATTGAAAGTCCTTTTTAACTAGTTATTTCGTGCGCCTTCAATCTTGTAGGATACTGTGCAACGCCTCTGATGCGAAATAGTTGCTTAAAGCGTTGCGGCGCGGCAGGCAATCAGCGCAGAACGCGCATGGGCGCCTACAAACCTAAGAGGATACTTCACGTGTTGCGCAATGTGTGAAGTATCCCGTTAGGTTTGTAGGCGCCGGAGCGCGTTCTGCGCTGCTAACACACCGCTCAGCTCTGTGTTAGGCTCTAATATTTAAACTCCCGGAGTCAGCGTTTTTCAACTCATGATTTTGAAATGTTTGCACTCTCTGCATTGATTGTTCCCTTTTAAACTGATGAAAAAGAAATATGTACTACTGGAAAATATAATGTGTTTTTTGTAAATATAATAGTGGTTCCGTGTCAATGATGTTAATGACTTCCAAAGCATTCAAATTTATTCTTTTATGTTTTGGGCTTTTACTGTGCTGCAGCGTGGTGTAAGCGCAACCAAACGCTCAAAATTGGACGTATTTGACTCATGGAAGTCGATGTACAAATAAGTTAAACACAAAAAATTGCGTGCTTCTTAGTTTTTTTCCTCTTTTATTAATTTTTGTATAGTCTCTTTCATCACAACTACGGCTCATTGAGATTCATATCGATGCCATTGCTTGGAAAAGGTTTTACAAATATTTACCACGTTTTAAGAATGTAAATGTTTTTAAAATGAAGTAATCAATTTCATTAAAAAAAAAGAATGTACATTTAAGGCATATTTTACATCGGAAACAAGGATGGAAATGAAACCAAGTATTTACCAAAGACAATTTGAAAAGATTAATCAAAAGAAGAAATTAACATTTCATTTAAAATATGAGTTACGATAACAACACCTCATTCTCTCTTAATTTTCTCATTTCGATATTGTCAATATAATTTTACACACGGACTAAAATATGACGCTTAAATTTGATTTTAGTGGACTTTACATTTTTGGACTTAACATAGTGGACGTGTAAGTAATGACTTAACAATAGTGTGGGCTTCGGAACTGTGGACGAAAAGTCTATGGACGTAAAAAAAGTGGACATAAAGTCCGTGTACCGTGGGCGTAGTTAAGTCAGTATTTTTTTTAAAAGTAAAATCAGCATTTAAAACTTTTCGGGCGTTTTTTTTTTAACAATATAAAATGCTAAATCAACATTAACTTTTTTCTCATGTAATGTAACGCAAACAACCAATCCTCCGTCATAAATGTTAACCCTCCGACCTAAATATTCTCGTTTGTTATGGTTCGCTCTAGATATTTAATCGGCCAAGTTTTCTAATTTTTTCGGCTAACACACGTAATAACTTTTAAAAAAGCCCGCTATCATTGAAATTTTGAAATGTGATCCAGACAGTATTCATTCGAGGGGGTAAAGCACCCGGTGGGATTTGGGCCGCATAGTGGCCAGGGGGCACTCCTCAGTAATCTCTAAAGTTAACATTCACAGAGGTGTGTTTTTGTTTATGTATAAGTCGAGATAACCTTTGTAATTGAATTCGAACTTGTATGACACTGCAATGTTGAAGTCACAGTGGGAGACCTATCCAATCTATTGCGAAACATACTCAACAATAAAGTGACTTTTGCTGATCTTTTGGACCCGGAGCGTTGACCACTGAGCAGAGACCGCAGTTGTTGCACCTCTCCTTACAATAAAAAAAAATACTAAAAATGTGGCTCGAGCTGCATGTAAACAAGGTGGTAAAATAGTAGGTAAGTAGTCACATTTTTTACTGTAATCGAAGTTGTTTGGCCTTGATGGAGATGTTGCATGTGTGAGGGATTTGCGATTTGACTGTTGTTTCTTATGTAAAAGTTTGCGAGAAACACGATGGTGCCACTGGTTTTCTCTGAAATCATCTCCCAAGCTCAAAAAAAGCTCTCAAAGTGAGGCCAAAATGGAGGGGATAGGTATCCCGTCCTACCCTGAGAGTCCACCTCTACATCAAAACAAACTCTCCATGCAAAGATAGGGAGCAAATACATTGACAGGGCTGCCACTTCATTTGGGGACTCGGACTCCAAAACTGACAACACGGCAACCCTGCTAATGTGTTTGCTCCCTATATTTGCATGGAGAGTTTGTTTTGATGTAGAGGGGGACTCTCAGGGTAGGGCGGGATATCCCCTCCATTTTTGCCTAACTTTGAGAGCTTTTTTTGAGCTTGGGAGTTGATTTCAGAGAAAACCAGAGGCACCATCGTGTTTCTCGCGAACTTTTTCATACCAAACAACAGTCAAATTGCAAATCCCTCACATATGCAACATCTACATTGGTGTGGAACCGGCACTACTATGCCACCTTTTTACTTAAAATTAAAAATCTATGTTTGGCTATGAAGGCCCTTAGTGGTGAAATTATCATAGGATTCTCTGTTTCTTACCTCGATTTTTTTTTTTTTACTACTTCAAATACTACACAAGTGGTAAAATCCTGCGCTCCCATCAGTTAGAGCCCCTTCCCCGCACAGTCCCTACTATTGGACCCAAACGTAACTTTTTCCGATATCAAGAATTAGAGTACATTGATGTAAGTCACTATTCCTTGACGTAATACGATCACTGTCCATATTATCACAATTGTAACGAAAACTCGGTGGGAGCAATTTATGAAAATCTGACCGATCACGTTGTGAAAATTTAGATATCTATGGCTAAAGTCGCAAAATCAAAACTTCAAATTGTGACGGTGCAAATCGCCGCTCATGTTGTATTTTTTCTTTAAAGGAGATGAGTCGACTGTCAAAAACAAATTTCCGTGAATTTTTCTTACACATTCCAGAATATTCGCAGAATCCGTCAAGAAAGGAACCTTTCGCGGTCGTACCTAGTTATGTCGTTTCTCAAAATAGCATTCTTTCGGAGAGAATTTTCATATTTTCAAATCCTGGCCAGTCGTTTCTCAATATGTAGCGATTCTCGAAATAACATTTTTTGGATAAAACGTCCTACTTTCAGTTCCCTTTTGGGCACTGGAAAAGAAGTCTCTTGGATCCAGAGTTCAGACTCTTAAAAAATTTCACATGAATTAATATCCTTAATTCAATCAGATTTGTGCTTACATCGAAAGGAAATCCTTGTATTCAAGAGGCTTGGCTCTCGATTCAAGCAAAAATCTGATCGAATCAAGAGTATCTTTTTCTTTCAAAATTTTTTAAGAGTCTGAATTCTGGACTCGAAAGAATTGATTTCCAGTGAGATACGAATGTAGTTACTTTTCCTTAAAATAAATGCGTATATTAAATTGAAGATGTTATTGTCTTACTTTTTTACATCGCCGTTAATTCAATATTTATACAGCCCCATTTTTCACTTACATACAGATCTTTGGAACCCATTTTTTATGGTAGGACGGACATGAGGTTTGAAATGAGGGGCTTGGAGGACAAGGCGTAGAAGTGCAGTTTCTGCTACTTCGAGAAATAAGTGTTTGAAGTTTCTAAATTACATGGATCTCAATGGCGGAAAGAGAGTTCAAACTGACTTGAAAACGAGAACTTGGGAGCGAATTTTCTACAGAATATGCATTAAGACTACTTTTACTTAAAATAATCAAAATCTCAATTTTCCAAAAACTGCACTTATGCGCATCGTCCTCCAAGCCCCTCAAATCATATTTTCCTTTTGATTTGCATACGTGAAAATATTGCTGACATCTGCTGAAAATACATTCGAACCGGATCGCGTTTTCACTCACGTGGGTCTGTAAGTCCATCGTTCGTTATCACCAGTTTATTACTATTCATTTCTTTTTTTTCTCCGAGGAGGCAGACAATAAGCAACAAAAGTAGGTTTGTCAAAAGTGGTGGACTTTAAGAGGTTAAGCGCGGTTTCAAAGTCTGGGCTGCGGCGTTGCCATTATTGAGGGAAAATAACTTTTTGTTCACAAGGCGTGAAAGTCGGTATAAATGCGGAGCGCTATTCATACTGAACAGGGCAGTGTTGCATACGTGTGAATAATAATGTTATTAATTTTTATGCTTGTCGCTAGCAAATAACACAATTAAACATTTTGTCTAAAGAGGCACATGTTGTGGAGAAAATGGACGAATTTTACCAAAATCAGCAAAACTGGATTAGACTTTGCCTAATGTCTTCTGAAGAGTTTTCTTTAAAAAAGGGGGAAAGAAAAACCTAAAATGGAGATGTTGCAAGTATGAGGGATTTGCGATTTGACCATTGATTCTTATGTAAAGGTTCGCGAGAAACACGTTGGTGCCACTGGTTTTCTCTGAAATCATCTCCCAAGCCCAAAAAAAGCTCTCAAAGTTAGGCAAAAAAGGAGGGGATAACCAACCCTACCCTGAGAGTCCACATCTACATCAAAACAAACTCTCCATGCAAAGATAGGGAGCAAATACATTAGCAGGGTTGCCGTGTTTTCAGTTTTGGAGTCCCCAAATAAAGTGGCAGCCCTGTCAATGTATTTGCGCCCTCTCTTTGCATGGAGAGTTCGTTTTGATGTAGAGGTGGACTCGCAGGGTAGGGTGGGATATCCCTTCCATTTTGACTTCACTTTGAGAGCTTTTTTTGAGCTTGGGAGATGATTTCAGAGAAAACCAGTGGCACCATCGTGTTTCTCGCGAACTTTTACGTAAGAATCAACAGTCAAATCGCAAATTCCTCACACATAGAACATCCCCATTCCTCTGATAGAATATGTATTTTTTAGGAAAATTATGGATATATTTCCTTGAAAATGCCTCGTATGGAAAACCAAGGAATTTGGAGCCAGCTCGTTTTCATCATGATTATGATGTTTTGTTATGAATTATGACTCTTGAGCATGAAGAGCTTTTAACGTTGAACTATCTTTGTGATGTTTTGATCTTAAAAAACAAGGCTGAAATTTATTTTTATGAAAATTCTGGAAATAATGAATTTTTTGGCATTTTTACGTGCGTTTCTTTCTAAGAAACGTGGCACTACTACTGCGACAGATATATGGATGGAGCCTTTTGCTGTGAGGCAATCGCAATCTTTATCTCCATTACGAGCGCGCGACAAGAAAATACAAGTTCTCTTCAATTATCAATGATTCTTTTGGATCATACGTGTAAAAATAGTGACAAATTCGCTATTCAACCCCGTTTTTCTCCAAACTGGCATCAAGAATGCTTCATTTTAAAAAATCTTCTTGCTCAAAGGGAAGTAAAAATAATTATATTACTGAATAAAAAAATTCAGTCGGCTCCAAATCCCTTGGTTTTTCATGTAGGGTATTGGATTGTCAGTTACACCAGTTTAAACTGTGCACACAATTCTTCGGAAAATACAAAGGAAAGTAGCCACAAATGTGTGTTGTGTTTTCCAATTCCAAAAATTTGGATTTTCTGAAAAAAAGGCAACGCCGGCATTTTCTAATCACAGCAGTATGGTAGATTCAAGTTAGTGCAAATCACAGGTCAAAGCGCCGGACATCGACTCCAGCGCCTGGATGCAGTTATTCCTGCTCAGGAAGTGTCCGTATTGCATATTTAAAATATGAAGGCGTTCTGACTATGGAGATGTTGCATGTGTGCGATTTGACTGTTGATTCTTACGTAAAAGTTCGCGAGAAACACGATGGTGCCACTGGTTTTTTCTGAAATCAACTCCCAAGCTCAAAAAAGGCTCTCAAGTTGAGACCAAAATGGAGGGGATATCCCACGCTAACCTGAGAGTCCACCTCTACATCAAGACAAACTCTCCATGCAATGATAGGGAGCAAATACATTGACAGGGTTGCAGTGATTTCAGTTTTGGGGTTCCCAAATAAAGTGGCAGCCCTGTCAATGTCTCTGCCCTCTTAATTTAAGCGGATTGATTCAAGCAAAAATCCGATTGAATCAAGAGTATTTTTTCTTGTCAATGTTTTCAAGAGCCTGGACTCTAGATCCAATGTGTGTGTGGTTTTTTTTTTTTTTTTTTTTTTTTTTTTTTTTTTTTTATATCCAGTGCCCCGTGAATCCCAGTTTTCCCTGAACCTAGACACCATGATGGAGCTTGCTTTAAAGTTTCAACCACGACCAAAATAAAACCCAACGCCACAAAACCAGCTGATTACATGTTCGTCTCCACCGCGGGGGCAACACAAAAAAAAAAATCAAAATGCAACACTGCACCGAGAAACGTGGCCCCGTGCGAGATGTAAACAGAGAGCGCGACGCCTCTGAAAAGCACGCTACTCCGACTGATGTTGAACTTTAAACGAGTTAAAAGTTTGGGTTTTGTGCGCGAGGGAGGGGCGGGGAGGGGGAGGGCTCCACTATCTCTGCGCCAGGTCAACGAGACACACCTCCTGAATTATTCAACTTTTATCGCCGTTTCGTAAGCTCAGATATGATTTACACAATTCAAAGGTACGCTCGCTGAACTACATAAAGCCGATGCCCGGATGCAAAAGCACGTATCGGTAAGAGGAATACTCGCACTGCTACCTTTTATTCTCACGTGTGTATGATTTTTCTCGAATAATAAAGTCTCACACTTTCATCGCCGATGGGGCTCCTGCGATAATATGAGATTTGCGATGCAATCATTCTAACCTGACATTCTGCCGGAAAGATGAAGACCGGGTGTGTCCGATTTTCAATTCGACGACGTATTTCGTCGCTTCTCGATCGAGAGAACGAAACTACATTTCAACGTTGCCTAAATTCCACCTAAAACTTGTAATTTTACTTAATAAATGCAACTTTTTCTAGAAATAGAGGATGCCGTGTGACAGAAAAGAGCAGTAACGACCAAATTTTCTAATAAATCGAGCATTTGAGCATTTGTAACTAGAAAATTCACCGACTTCTCCTTGGATTATTGGCGAGAATCAGCAAAATTTTGGACAGAACTTTGGGGGTGATATACACTGTACGGATATGATAAGATGAAAACCAAAGCGGGAGCCTAGGAAACGCTCCAATGCCAAATTAAACATTTTTCAGTAACAGATGCAGTCAAAATTGAAAGTCCTTTTCAACTAGTTATTTCGTGCGCCTTCAATCTTGTAGGATACTGTGCAACGCCTCTGACGCGAAATAGTTGCTTAAAACGTTGCGGCGCGGCAGGCAATCAGCGTGACACGCGCATAGGCGCCTACAAACCTAACGGGACACTGCACGCGTTGCGCAATGCGTGGAGTATCCCGTTAGGTTTGTAGGCGCCAGTGCGCGTTCTGCGCTGCTAACACGCCGCTCCGCTCTGTGTTGGGCTTTAATATTTAAACTCGCGGAGTCAGCGTTTTTCAACTCATGATTTTGGCCAGAAATATCATAACTTTTAACTCGATCGTGGACTCTTTTCCTCGCAGCACTAGAACTTCCATTAAAGCAACTCTTTGGAACTGGAATATCCACATCAGGCCATTAGTTTTCCTGTACAGATAAGTACTTTAACTAATAAGCCCCTACTTACTTTGCTGTTTCTTGGCAGGCAAAGCCGAATTTAGTACATTCTGTCGTACTATGACAAACCACTGTATGAGCTTTCAGACGTTGCCAACTTAGACGCAGGTGATTTCATTTTCTCAAAACTTCAAATCCGCAATTACCATTCGACAGTGAGCATTGATAGATAAAGCGACAGCCAAAGTAGGCAAAGGGAATGTGAAGCAATCCTATTGGTGGAAGCTGATAGTTGCGATGGACTTAGTAGGTAAGTAGTAGATTAACTAACGGCAACCTACGAAAGACCCTGTAGGTGTAGGTAGTCAATCGTTTTCTCCCTCAGTCTATAACATCTATACCCGTTTCAACCATCAGGATCGCTCCATTTTCTGTTCGTGTTGTTTGTCTATCGCTATGTCTATTAAAATCAATAATCTGTCCTCTGGATATCACAAACGGGCATGTTGATGAATTCACTCCGAGGATCAATCAGTGGAAATACTCAGTAAATACTGAATTTCATGAATGTTTCACTCTTCCCTCTTGGTCTGTAAGAACCCGTCGTTTAAACCAGTAGCATCACTCCATGTTTTCTTTTTCATCTATGTCTATCACTTTGTCTACTGCTTTGTCTATCAATTTCAGTACACAGTCGCAAGACAGCCGACAGCAGTATAACTGGTTTACATTTTGCAATAAGGAACCCCTATCTCTGGCTCTTCCGTAAAAGCATCTTTCTGCATAGGGAAAATAATAGCATATATGTTGTTTCTAAAATGAGTCAGAAATGGTAGTTCCTCATTGCAAAATTCCATCTAATTGCGCGGAATACAGTCGATTTTTTTCTCGAATGACGGGCCTCCTCTACAGATGCAACAGGTATTCCTTGGTCCGCGCGCGAGCTTATTATGTCAACGAGACTTTATCAGTGAACATTATGCGACCGCGACGCACAAAGGATCGAGTCAATAGGAGAGATCGGACAAAATTCGGAAACTTCAAACGCTTCAAACTCCGTATATACATAACTTTGAGGTTCTAAAAATGGTTCTACCGGTTTTCTAGTGACATTCTCTTCCATAAGCATCCCTTAAAATTTAAAATTCGACGAATTAAACATAAAAATGTGCAGTTTTAGGCAAATATTTATTGTCCGACCTCTCTAATTGACTCGATACACTGTGCGACGGGCAGACAAACAGAGGCCGCAGATAATGTCCAAACTCGATTTCGCCCGCGGGCGCGGTGACCCCGCCATGTGCGGTTCCGTTTTTCGAAAAAATCTAGAAACTCCGCCGATTCGACTAGAACGGCGCCGTTTCCGTTTGATGGCATAGAAATTCGACTAAATTTTGCAATGGACCACTAGACAAGGTACGGATTCAAGCATTCTGATACATATTTTTTAACCAAACTTTCACGTAAAACACGATGCGCTCAACAAAAATTACCGAAATCAACTCCTTACAATGATATTAAATGATTCCTGATGCGTGAATTCAAACCACCCGCTCATTAAAACTCAATGATCTACGTGATTCACATCGCGCGCTGAACATTATCATGACAGTCTTTGCGATATAAAAATCTGGCAACCTCAATTTTGACGCTTTGGCTCAGCTAAAGCAAATTGCTTATAATTTGAACAACACATGGTGGGTGATGAACAGTGATCGATTGAGAGGCTAGCTGAAACTGTTGTGGTGCGCGATTTGACTCACGTAGAGCTTTGAGTTTCTTGTGAGCGGGCAGTTCAAAATCCGCGTAACCAATGTGAAATAAAAAGGTTAATATCTTCATCAGGAGCTGGTTTCAGTAATTTTCGTTGCGCGAATCGTGTTCTACGTGAAATTCTGGTTAAGAAACATGTATCAGATTGCTTAAATTCGTACCTTGTCTAGTGGTCCATTCGGAACTAAAATTTCTGGCTCATCTGTAAAGATATACTTGCGTGCATAGGGTAACTAATGGTGCATACACGAAATATATAACCTAAAGCCTTGTGTTTTATAAATGAAGAAAAAAACACTAAGAAGTGGCCCGAAACCTGTATGTAACAAGGTGGAGAAATGGTGCTGCGTCCACACCATTCCGTGGGGAAATCAAAGCCAAGAAGTTCCAAAAATTAAAATTAGAGTCAAAAATAATTTTTTGAACTCTAATGCGCACCAGTGCCAGTTCTTGGCTTTGATTTCCCCACGAAATGGTGTGGACCCAGCACCATTTCTCCATCTTGTGTTTTATATTTGGACGTATTTCTGTCATACGGAACTATTTGCATTAAGACATGAGCCCTGAGACCCATATGAATATATGCATAACAGGGCTCACGTCAAAATGCACGTAGTTCCGTTTGGTAGAAATACGCCCATTTGGTATTTTGAAAGTACCAGGTGGGTGGATCACAGGGCGAATTATTGCGTATTCTTGGACCTAAAATCCTGGACAAGCCCGCCTCTAAAAAGTCCAAGATTCGAAGGAATTTCAAACGCGCCCAAATGGCGGGAAAATGGTGGAAGTGATTTACATACTACAGCAGCCAAATCGCTATCTCCTCTCATTTTCCACCGATGGTTTTTTAAAATAAAAAAAATTTCAATGTGGAATTGTTGCCTGTTAACTACAGGCAACATGAATGACCCTGGTAAAAATTGGCAGTAGAATCTGTGTTCCAAAATACCATAGACTTAAAGCCGGCTGTAAGATTTCCAATAGCTTCTGTAGCCGGCTGTACAATTTCTTATAGCCTTTTATGGCCGATGACGATTAAGCATTAGCCAGACGATAAAGTTTATGCTAAACGTTACTAAATACGGATACTAGGACTTGGTGAGTTTTTGGACTACTGCTCTCTTTTTGTGCCGTAGTATCTTGATATATTTTGCGAGGAATGCTCCGTACTTTTGAAGGATGCCTGTCATTCTTAATATGTTGGAGCGCCTTCAATTTCTTATGATACTGTGCAATACCTCTGGTGTGAAATAGTTGCTTCATACGCCGTGGCACGCTGCGGCGCGGCGGGCAGGCAGAGAGCGCGAAACTTGCATTGGCGCCTACAAACCTAACAGTAATACTTCACGCATTGCGCAATGCTTGAAGTATCCCTGTTAGGTTTGTAGGCGCCAGTGCGTCGCCGTGCCGCTCCGCTTTGTGTTAGGCTCTAATATTTAATCTCGCGGAGTCAGCGTTTTTCAACTCATGATTCTGAAATGTTTGCACACTCTTTATGGATTATTCTCATTTTAATTGATGAAAAAAGATGTGTTTTAAAGGAAAATATGATGTGTGTTTTGTAAATATTATGGTGATTCCGTAAAAAACTTAATGATCTCCAAAGCACACGAATTTCTACACAATTTCTTACAGCCTTTTATGGCCAATGCGATAAAGTGTAAAGCCCGGCGATAGAAACTATAGCCCGACTGTATACTTGTTTATAGCTTCGTATAGCCCGGCTGTATGATTTGCTCCGCTTTCTACAGTTAGCTATATGATTTTCAATACCCTTCTTTAGTCGGCTATAAGAACTCCTATGGTATTTTGAAACGCAGCTCCTATCGCCAATTTTTACCAGGATAGATTCAATTCTTTGATTCTGAAGATATATTTTTGACTTTCTTATATTGTTTTCGTGTACGAGGAGCATGAAAACATAAAACAGAAGTCGTAGAGACCCGTGCTCGCCTCTGATTGGTGCCGTATGACACCATTCGGTTCGGTGCGAAACCGGGGCGATTTAAAAATGCGGAAAAATTGCGCCATTTGAACTGCATATTACTCGGTTTCTGAGTTAATTCTTTGCGTTTTTAATGTGCGCATCGTGCTCTATTTCATTCACTTTCACTATGATAAATTAACGTGGATGCACAGTCCAAACTCTTAAACTATTTGACAAGGAAAAATACGCTTGATCCTATCGGATTTTTGCTTGAATCGAGAGCCAACCCTGCTAAAAATGGTGAGTATAAATGAGTAGAAAATCAAAGTTATGTGAATAGAATGTCTAGAGATTCCAACTCATATGACTAGAGATTTCAACTCACATGAGTTCAGCGTTGAATCTACCGTGTCCGATATCTCAGAAACTAGTCACCGCATCAAAAAAAATTTAAGAACAAAATGTTTTAATTTTTCAAATTTACATACTATATCGGTGTCTCCTGGTCAGAAACAGCACTTCTGAAAAAATAAAAAAATTGAATTCATATGAGTTGAACTTTTCTACTCTAATGAGTAGAATATTCTAATGATATGAGTAGGATTTCTACTCGCATAAGTAGGAAGTTCTACTCATGTGAGTCGGTGGATTCTGAATAGCCTACTCGTCATTTTTAGCAGGGAAGCCTCTCAATTTAAGCTGATTTCCTTTTGATTCAAGCAAAAATTCGACTGAATCAATCAGTCATCCATATTCAGAGGCGGATTCAGCAATTTGGCAACACCGGATTTCCTCCATTTGAACCTACGTTAAGTAATCGATTCTTGTCGGAGCACCTGGCCCCTCTAAGAATCGATACATTTTCATATGTTTAAACGGAGAAAAACAACGTTGCCAATTTGCTAGATCCGCCAATGTCCGTATTCGCGAGTCAAAATTCGTTCATGGTGCAGTGACCCATAACACCGTTTCCGTCAATCAAGCGTGACAATCGTAAGTTTCCTATCTCGGATATTTACTGATGAAAAGGAGGCGAATTGGCTTACCGATGCGTTGGTTCACGACCCTCGTCTATCTAAAGACGAGTCAGCGGGTTCGTTTTGTTTGGATTGAACTTTCTTTGCGAACTCTATCAAGGGAATGCAGCCGGTGTTTGCCCGCAGCGCAGCGGCTGGTGATCTTCCTGATACATTGACCGACATCGAAACGACCGCAGTTTGTCCACTTTCTTCTCGACGACTGACACGACAGCCAGGCGGAATCTTCCACCCGCGCAACACTGACCTGGCCGACGACGCGACGACGCGACGACGTCGCGACGTGACAAGACGGAGGACGCCGTTAGACCCGCGGTCTCGATACGCTGATGAAAATAAACGGAAATTACCCGAACTTGCCGGGAAACTTTTCCGCTAACTTTAGATAAGCTGCCCAAAATACGTAGTTTTCTATTTCTCATTCCACGAGTGTTTGGAAAATATCGATGGCTAAACTTACTGATCTCTTTCAGGGGTCGCTCCTGAAATACGTAAAGTTAAAATAACGAGATTTTTTACCCTGTTCCTCCCCATAGTTACGCATTCGTAACGCAGGTCTATCTGGCCCAAAAAATACGCAACCCCCCCCCCCCCATCTTCCGACTCACTACCATTTTACCAAAAGGACACTAGAAAAAAAGACTCTTGGATCTAGAGACTAGACTCTTAAATAATTCGTCAAGAAAAAATAATCTTGATGGAATCGGTTTTTTCTTTAATTCGAGAACCAATAACCCCTTAATTTAAGCGGATTTCTTTTTGATTCAGGCAAAAATCCCTTGAATCAAGAGTATTTTTCTTGTCTTTCAGAGTCTGGACTCTGGATCTGTGATACTTTTTTTTCCAGTGTAGGAACATCACCTATAACTTTAGTTTTTCGGTTACGGTTCTTCGATCTTAAAATCGGATTTTTTACTTCTTCCCTCCTCTTCCGCAACGTGGGTCTATGCTTCTCTAAAAATATGTGACGCCGTTTTGACCAACCCCCCCCCCCCCCATGTAGAAAAATCACTGATAAACCTCAATGCAAGAAACATTAAAGTCAAAATAATGTGGAGAAGCAACCATTAAAGAGAAATTCTGCTTCAAAGAAGTGAAAAAATACAGCAACAAACGTTACGTAACGAAGCCCTGGACCCCCTCCTAACTTCCTTATGCCACAATTATATCGTAGGCTTAATCCCCTCTCCTTCTTACCCTTTCCCCTACAGCGTATAGCATTTGATGGACAGTCCGCAGCAGCACAAGGATTTTTTTCCCTGAGATGAAAAAACTCGTTAAAAGTATAAGTAGTAAAATGGGAAAAAAATACCGTGAAGTATTTTTTTACAAGAAAAATATATTTAAAATCAAGTTCACTCACCTAATTCAACTTTCACCTCTTTATTTACGAGTTTTTTATGCTAAATTCTCGGATTCTTATTGATTACGATTTTTTTCACGAGTTTATCGCGTTCGGTTTTCAAGCCAGTCATTCTTTTTGCACTCACTGAATTCATCGAGACTTAATACAGATATACGACGTGGGCTTCAGTTTAAAAAAAAAAAACCGCTCAATTCCAATGCTCGCGATTCAATCAGTGGGGAGTCGTGAATGAACGATAATCGATACTTCCCCAATTTGAAGCTGTGGTAAAGAATCGATTATTAATGTGTTCGTTGCAAATACTCTCTTTGTCGATTCTTTTCGATAGGTTTAAATGGCAGATCGATCGATCTATCAGAAACTCGTCGCGCCGCTGGATTCAGTTTCCCCATCTAATTTTCTTACCACACTTTTAGTGATGTGCGAATTTCCCAGAGTAAAAATTCATTAAGTTTCCCATCCACATTTTTTTTCTGCGTTCTATCTTCATGAATCAATCAACAGCTTGTCAAAAGATGCCATGCATGCCATTTCCACCGTAAAACAGTGAACAAAATCCACATAGAGAAGCTGAAAATGAATCAACAGCTGAGTATTTTGTCGCTTGTTTACACTTAGCTTTTCCTTAATCCAGTCCTCAAACTTGTTTGTGAAACAGAACAACCAGGCGCAATTAACAAAAAAAAAAAAGACGAGCAAAGAAAAAACAGATCAGATTTTCAGAGGATAGGAATTTTATGAAGATTCTGTAAAAGTAAAGAATGAAAAGCGATTTTCCCAGTGCTCCTGATTTGCAATTCCTGGTCCCGTTTTTGCTTTTGTGCGAACAGTGGCGTGGCGTGCTTTGCGAAGTATCGATTGATTTCCCATTTAAACCTATCGAAAAGAATCGATAAACAGGGTGTTGCAACGAACAGTTTAACGATCGATTCTTTATCACAGCTTCAAATGGGGAAGTATCGATGTTCGATCATTCACACCTCGCCATACGCCTCAGAACATGCTCATCGAAAATGAAAGTGGTACTTCCAGTTTTTATTATGATTGTTATTCTTTTGAGCGATGAAAATAAATTGCTTTCCATGATTGGAAAAGTTGATTTGAGTGACCGCGCCCCCAAGCTCATAACTAGCATCAGCGGTAAGGTGAAATCTAATAAAATATTTGAAATACTAATTCGAATTTGGTACGTCAGGAGGAAACTCTGCATATTTTTAAACTTTGTTCGTTTGTTCTGAGGAATTTGAAAAAAAGAAAGGCAAAAAATATACCTACATTTTTTTTTTTTTTATTTATTTATTTTTAGTTGACTGATTTGCCGCGCTGCAACTTGCAGTGCCGGGTGTAGAAAGGGCATTTCTTGGTTGTGATGTCTAGGGATCTCCGTTAACGTTTCATCCACTATAATTAAAGCAAGTACACGGAATTCGTTTAAACTTTTGCTGAATTTTCTTTAATTTCTTTACTTCATTTGAGAATTTTCAAGAAAGGATACGGTACCGCCGAATAACGTTTCATTTGACGGTACCCGCCGTACCGCCAAATAACGTTTTATTTGACGGTTCACCGAACCGTCGCGCCGGAAAATCACCTCGTAAAATGTGTATAAATTAGGAGTGGAGCTTTTGAAACACCGCAACCAAGAAGTGCCCTTTCTACATCCAACGCCTCAATTTTGTCATTTTTAAGCGTTATTTTTACTTTTACCTCCAAAGCATGTCGGCAAAATGTCTCCGGCCAACGAGAGATAAGCCGGATCTTTGTTAATCTACTCGACTATGCATAGCAATGACAACAGATTTTCCCAATGCAATAGTAAAAAATGGTTTTCCTGCACCGCCACACAAAAAATGTAGCAGAAAAACTGCATCGTACTCCAAATCGTAGCGACACAAAATGCATGTTTTCCTTATTCCATCGCCGATATGCGGACCGCTGTGCCGCACAGTGGATCGAGTCAATCAGAAAGCTCGGACATTAAATTTTTTACTAAAACTGCAAATTTTTATGTGTATTTCGTCACATTGAAAGTAACAAGGGATGTCTCTAGAAGGAAATTTCACGAGGAAAGCTGTGAAACCACTTTTGAAACCTCAAAGTTTTGTATGAACGAAGTTATAAGCATTTAAAGTTTCCAAATTTTGTCCGACCTCTCCTATTGACTCGACCCACTGTGCACTGCTGCGCGCCTTAATCCGGTATGCAGACAGGCTAATATCCTCTCACCTTTTTTTTTTTCAAGAAGTTAAAAATTAGATATTGCTGTAAAAAAATATGCAAATGCAAGCAGGGATCATTCTTGGAAACATGCGCTATTCCTATTCGTTACGTCGTCGTTTTCACACGTCGTGGCTAAGATTTTTATTGTCGCCCTTGCAGACTGCCTTTTACACTGCCGTACTAAGGAAAAACGCCGTAAGAACATTCAAATGTTGTCAAATTTAATCCAAGTTCATACCAATTTTTGAGGATTGTTATGATATGAGTAATTTTCATTGACATTTTTAGACTTTTCAGATCAAATTACGAACTACTTGTAAATTCCCAGAGAATCTGGTAGAAAAATACTGAAAAATGTCTCCTAAAATTCGTAATTTGACAAAGGAAATTTAGCAACGTCTGGGTGCTCTTATACGGCGTTATTTCTTTGCATGACAGTACAATTATTCAGAGGGCCCGATGCCGTTGTTGGCAACAATTTACTGTCGGTACTTATCAGAACTCGACCAATGAAGGTTTGTCAACTTGAGTAATCAAATTGCCTACATATGCAAATATAGATACCCTCCTCATTGACAGGTGGAAACTTTTACTTTCAGAAATGCAACATTCTCTCTTAAACTGCGATAAAATCATGCAAAATTTGACTTAAAGTGGAGGGGGGAGTGAGATAACGATACGTCAGCTTATTATAGACTGCTAGCATTCTTAACAGTTTTATGGAAACTTAAAACCCAATATTTTTTATCCCAGATTGCTTTTTTGCTAAACGTCCTGTCGGTGATTTCCTCATCTTCAGTAGTGCTGGAATTCCTGTCGTCCCGATAGAATTCCTGTTGTCGTTATGAGAATCCCATCGGGACATTGGAAACTCTTGTGTTCTTGAAAGAAACTCTAAGGAAGAAATAATTCACAGGAAAATATTTCTCCTTGTAAGAGCAGCGAGTTTAGCAACTGAGCATGCAGAAAACACACGATACTAAAAAAAAAGTAACCAGAAAATAGAAAACCGAAAAAGGGATAAATGATATGGACCTAGTTTTGACAGAAACATTTTAAGTCACATGGACCAAATGAACTGGGAGCAATTTTGAATTACCCTTATCGAAAATTTTCTCCCGTCAAGAATTCAAAGTCGAGAAAAAATACTTTCGACATAAAACAGGTCGTTAAACTTTGTCCTTGACATTTAGTCTATCAAGGAGTGAAACTTCAAACCTCTTCTTCTCAGTTTGAAGTCGATGCGACTTAGTACGTTTCTGTTAAACTGGCTCATAACTAAAGTAGAGAAAATAAGTATAAAAACAAATCGCGAAAAACACAAATTCACATTCAGCGTCTGCGCCATCTAAAATTGTTCCTCAGGTGAAAGGAATACGACTAAAATACTTTCTCAACGTGCAAAAGAGACGACAAAAAAAAACTTCCGAATCGTTCAATTATCGACGTAACTTGCTGACCACTCTCCAGCTGACATTGAAATCGAAAAGTAGACTCCAATAAGGCGACTATAGTCGCCCCCCGGCTCCTGGCTGGGAAGTTGTTTTCCCCCGCGTATATTCAAGGAAAAAAGAGGGAACAAAGGGGAAAACCTGGAAAAACGCTGGCTGTAAAACTTATCCACCTTACTCGATTTTTCGACCGGGCCATGATCGAATGTGCCTCGTTCGTATGGGCGCTAGCTTATTCATCGCAATAGTCTAGTAATAGGTGTTTTTGCCTCTGATATCGCGTTCCCTGGGCTATTTTCGCATCTTTCTTCGTTTCGTGAACCTCTGTGAAATGTGAATAATTTGGGATTTTTTAGGGAAAAGTGACACTCTTGTGATAATTTCATTTCCGGTAAGTAAAGTTTTGTACTTACGTATGACCGTCCGTAGGGAAAGGGATTTCAGTCCACAAAAGCTCATGGTGGAGAATTTGGAGGTGTCTGAAATTTTGTAAATTTCGTGTTTAAAATGAAACTACTAGGAGAACTGAGCGCAAAAATATGTTTGTTTTCTATATTGAACAATTATTGGAGGAAATATGACAAAATTACCCAATCTGCTAAAACACATAAGTTTAAATGGGAAATGACATCACAAGGTGGCAAATTTTCTCAATTTCAAATGTATTTTTCTACAATCTCCCATTTCCGAAAAACTCATGAAAAATACTGCAAACTCAGCTCATTCAGTACCCTCTGATGAAGCAATAAACTTTTTTGTGTGAAAATTCTTCATCAAAAGATTAATGACGGAGTATTGAGGAACATGATGACACAAAAATGACTAAAAAAACCAAACAAAATCAGAGTTATGGCGGTTTGAAAAACACACAAACTCGGGGTTTTTTCGATTGTCACTTTTTTACGGTTTTGTAACACTTATGGATAGAAGCATCTGCACGCAAAAGGAAATTTTGAAATTACAATCGGAAGTGCTCGAAACAGCGACGGGAAAAAGAAAAAATCGAAGTATTTCATTGGAAATACCAATTTTTGGCCATTTCAAGGGAAACGGGTGACCATCCGATTATGCGGTTTCCTTTTTTCGGTTCAGTATACCGTGTACCAACAAGTTATATAAATATTCAAGCGTTATTCAGGTCAAAAAATATACATTTTTCAGGGCAAACTATGAAACATCAGTGTCTGATCGTCGGTGAGAACGAAAACACACCAACTCGGAAATTTTTAAACGCTTAATTCTCTGTCATCAAACATGGTGTATCGATTTCAACTTGGTGCTTTACAAAGTCTCTAAGTACTTGTCCTTTGGCACCAAAAAGGTTTTTCTCAAACTAACTTCTTCGCCCGCTGCAAAGTTTTAGGTGTTTCCTGAACAATTTTTTTTTCCGAGTTGGTGTGTTTTCGAACTCACTGATTCACTTATGTTTTCGCTCCTCATCTATACGCGATGAGTTTGACTGGATATTGATGGTGAAACTCCCAAACCACGTATCTCGGTTTGCGACGTTGCAGACCTCCTAACATACTTTATTTTTTAAATGGAAAACTACTCAACTTCAGTTCTTGAGAACTTTGGTGATTTTTCTTCACTGTGCAAAGAAAAATCTGTGAAAACTTCAATGAATAATGTTGATTTGGTGTTCTTCAAAAAAAGAAAATGTCAGTGGAGATTTTTAGTCACCGCAAACGAGATACGTGGTCTGGTAGTTACACCGTCGATATAGAGGTAGGTAAAGACCCAGGCCCTCTTAACGCCACGGATACTGCTGTAATACCCCGGTATCCGCGACCCCGTCATCCGCGGATTCCCTTATCCGCGATCGAATTTTTGCGGCATTACCCCGCTATCCGCGACTCCGTGACTCGCTTATCCGCGATCGGGGAAGAGAATCTTGGCAACCATGAATGAAATGACTGTGGGAAGATTGTCATGGAAGTGAAGCACCAATTGATAAAGTTTTCCTTTTCCGAACCTTACTTAATTATTTTATTTCAAATCATTCAAATTCATTTGTTTTCTTGCAAAAAAAAAGCACTTTGTATCGATCCGCACATGGAAAGGGCACAAAATTTCCAACGAGGCCTCAGCAGTCTACTTCTTCCATACATTGAAATACAAAAAGATCTACGGTGTAAAATGAAACAGCCAACTCTAGTGACTTTGTTCCGCAAACCATAGGTGAATGTAAGCATTTTTCATTTGACATGTCCCCTAACCCTTCATTTTCAATAAGACCAATGCCCCCGTATCCGCGAATTCGGTATCCGCGGGGTTCTCGTGAAACTTAACCCTCGCGGATACCGGGGTATTACAGTACTCCCCCCCCCCTTATTTCAGCCTTGGCTTAGTGAGCTTTTTTGGAGCTTGGGTGTTAGTTTTAGCGGGAACTAGTGACACTATCATCATGTTTAACATGGAAGGAAATTTTGTTAGATTTTAATCGTACCCAGAATGCATTGCGCAACAACTGAAGATCCACCTTAAATGCGAAGAGGAGACTCCGAAAATTTTAAGGGAAAACGTTCCAAAATTTTCACGGGAAAATATTTCAAAATTTTCCAAAAAAATTGTTTAGATACATCAATCGTACCCAGAACGCATTGCGCAATAACTGAAGATCTACCGTAGGTGCGAAGAGGAGACTCCGAAATTTTTAAGGAAAAACATTCCAAAATTTTCACGGGAAAATATTTCAAAATGTTCCAAAAACTTTCGTTAGATACATCAATCGCACCCAGAATGCATTGCGCAACAACTGAAGATCCACCTTAAATGCGAAGAGGAGACTCCGAAAATTTTAAGGGAAAACGTTCCAAAATTTTCACGGGAAAATATTTCAAAATTTTCCAAAAAAATTGTTTAGATACATCAATCGTACCCAGAACGCATTGCGCAATAACTGAAGATCTACCGTAGGTGCGAAGAGGAGACTCCGAAAATTTTAAGGGAAAACGTTCCAAAATTTTCACGGGAAAATATTTCAAAATTTTCCAAAAAAATTGTTTAGATACATCAATCGTACCCAGAACGCATTGCGCAATAACTGAAGATCTACCGTAGGTGCGAAGAGGAGACTCCGAAATTTTTAAGGAAAAACATTCCAAAATTTTCACGGGAAAATATTTCAAAATGTTCCAAAAACTTTCGTTAGATACATCAATCGCACCCAGAATGCATTGCGCAATAACTGAAGATCCACCTTAAATGCGAAGAGGAGACTCCGAAAATTTTAAGGAAAAACGCTCCAAAATTTTCACGGGAAAATATTTCAAAATCGCCAGAAACCTCGTTTTTCCTCAGGAGAAATTTGGCAACGCCAGAACTTTGATACTTGGTTTTTCCTCAACACAGCAGCGTGACGATCGGGCGGACTCACGTTGACGCACCCTCCCTCACGTTCACGCTGCGTTGTTTTTTGCGGAACGGCTTGAAGCGCGCGCGGGCCGTCGTCGTAGACTGTTGACGCTGGTGTTTGCTTTGGCGCACAGTGGATCTGGTCGATGGGAGAGGTCGGACAAAATTTGGAAACTTTGAGCGCTTATAACTCCGTTCATACAAAATTTTGAGGTTCTAAAAGTGGTTCCATTGGTTTACTCGTGAAATTTGCTTTTTGAAGCACCCCTTGAATTTAAAAATATGACGAAATAAACATCGAAATTTGCAGATTCAGTCAAAGATTTCATGTCCGACTTCTCTAATTGACTCGAACCACTGTGTGGCGCTTGGCGGGATTTCATGAATGGCCGGAATTCCGAAGTCCGCGATTGGCCCGATTCAAAGTGCACCGGGGCCTGTTTGCCGGTTCGCGGGCTGTTCCTTCTCATTATCACTCGCGTCGAACGGAATCGTTTTGCCCGACGACTTTGCTCCCATGTCGTCGTAGCATTGACCGCCACTTCCAAACAATCCGTGTTGTCATATCGAGCGGAGAATCCCGTCGAAAACAACGATATAGAAACTATAGATTGGCGATAGCCTACGAAAAAACGTAACACACATGGAGCGGTCGTTCGATGGGCGGGCGGGGAGTGGAAATGGCCGATTGCTATCTTCGTCATAACTTCAAATACATGGAATCTTACGGGAGTTTTCAGAAGAAATGATTTAGCGTTGAAATTTTCATCGTAAACGCACTTGATGAGTGGCTAAGTTCTATATCTGGACACAGATTATTAAACAGTTGGTTCTAAATTTGATATAAGTCCGTATTCTGCAAATTCCCATAAGAAGCCATAGAAGGGTGATTTCACGATAATAGGAATAGTCGTGTCGCCGTGGGTTATGAACGACATAGGGCAAAACGATTGAAAACCAAATTAATTAATCAATAGGAATGATGTCCCTGAACCTATCCATGCTAAAAAATATGATGAATTATTATTATATTTAATAATATGAGACTTTAAAGGCCGAAAATGTCCGGTCGGTTACGCGTCGCCAACCCCGATTTTGAAGCAAAAGAGCAATTTGCGGTAACATATCAGTACTGATCATGAACTCTTTGGCAATATTTGCTGAAAAGAGACTCTAGTGTTCAAGAAAATTGCCAGTTTGAACTGAAATGTTTATTATTGAGCGAGAAAAGTCATAAGAAAGAGGTGTCGCCACATTTGGCAACAAATTTTTGCAGTTGTATTAAGTGCAGTGTTTATCTCGCCAGATGGAGTCAGGAGTTTCAAAACTGCCATCAAATTGTTCGCTGAAGTCTTCTTGACAAAACCATTACTGATAAGTCAGTTTTTTTTACAATGAAAACTTAAATTATTATGAAAACCAGTGATTTTTACGTGTGTAGCACTAATTCCTCACTACGCAAAAACCTCAATTTAATAGTATTAAACTAAAACGAAGTCTCCAAAGTTTAGAAAACTTTTAAGGCAGCATTAATTCCACCTCATAACTCAAGAATTGCCAAGTTTCATCTTTTGTATCATCTTTAATCTCACATTTTTGAGTGTCGGTTACGCTGTGTCTGTTACGTAACCGACACAATTTGGCAGGGCCGCCATGTTTGCGTGGACCTCCAGCAGTCCCGCGGAAAGCGCTGATACCTGATTCAATGGCTTGTTTATCAATCACTTTAACTTTGCACTGAATCAAAATAGAGCGTGCCAAAGCTGGAAAAAGGAAGTTTAATACCTTTAGAATGAGGTAATGAAATCCTGTTAAAATTGGTGCACTTTTATTTCTCAGGTATTTCACATTTTAACTATTCCTGTTATCGTGAAATCACCCAGAAACTGACTATATCTTCGTCCTAACCTAATTGTTGCTCCTGGTGTGTTACGAATTTCACTGTTTGCTTAGCATAGGATCCCCCTATCTATATATGTACTTTCCAGATCGTTGGTCGAGAACGGGCGTTTTTTCGACCTCCAAAAAGTTTAAAATTTGACTCCACTGATGCGAATGTGAGGCACACGCCGAGGCGTTGAGAGATGACCTGGTGTGTTACAAAGACGAAAAATTTCATAAAACTTTACAAAATGAAATTTCATCGAATCGCTGGAAAAAAGTTACGGGCTTTAAAGACATACCGTCCGTCCCGGGCATTGAGGCTGGAAGTTACGGGTGCTGGAGCCGTTGCTTTGATTGGTCCGGTGCTACGCCCGGACCTTCCGGCCTCTGAGCCCGAAACGAGGACGGTATGTCTATGGTCCGCAAACACGGCTTCCACGGCCGGAGTTTTTTTTTTTTTCAGTGATTTTTTAAAACTTCAGCAATGGAATCACAATCAGTATGCCATGAAGCGCATATAACAACAGTAAAATCTTAATATTAAAAAAAAAAAAAAAGGAAAAAAGGAAAAGGAATGATGGGTCACATTTTGCAGTTCCTAGACCAATTCTTAGATAACTGCGGTGCAGGTTGCATATGCAGTCCCCGAAAAACCGACGAAATTTTGTGAAAAATGATATTTCCGTTGTCAGCAAAATGACATTAGATACATGCATTCCGTAAAAGGAGGGATATCGATATGCGCCGTTTTGGTTAGGTTTTTTTTTTATACCATCATACCTTCAATTTCCAGAGAATTTCACCCTAATGTGTCAGAAAAATCAGAGAAATGTCGAGGAATTTCATTTTCTACATTCGGTGGCAACCCAGATTATCTGCATCAAACATCGGAAAATACATCAAAGATCCTGCCGAAGACCGTAATTTACGGATGAAGCTGACGTGATGTCAAGCCGCGCTGACCGGCCCTCAAACCCGGTGCGAGACGGTATGTCTCTGAAGTCTGTGTACATTCACAGCTCTCAGACCCGGAAAGTTTTTCAGCGCATGGAAAGCAAATATGCCGTTATTTAAACTAACCGAGATATTGATCCCATTCTTACAAACACGACGTAAATGACTCTATTTAATACCCAAGAGATAAGGCAATATAATCGACCGTTAGTTGGTCAGTTGAGCATGTCGCAGAATAGAGTTGTGGTTTGGTGATTAAATATTGATGATTGGAAACAATTGACAAATCTTTCCAAATGATGTGTTTCTAAATCTATAACTAACAGAAATATTTTCCTCTGAAAAGTACGAAGATGCCGGTAACCAACAAGCCAATGTAGACCTCGGTTTTTTCCATCTCGGCCTCATCAGTTTTAAACGGGAAACAACAAGAAACTATCATAAAGGACTGTGCCCGTATCTATATCTATACTATAAGCTCCGAGACCTCCTAAATTTGCATATCAGGTAACGCTTATAGTTCCAGCGTTCTACCGGGCCGATTTTCCTGATTTTTGCGGCTATCGGCAGACAATTGGACGTATTTCTACCAAACGGACCTAAGCGCTATAGGGTGAGGAAGGTAGAGGGGGGCTTGGATTGGCGGCGGAATCGGGCGTCCGGCTTATTCCGTCATATACTCGCAATGCTTTTCCATGGCGCTTAGGTCCGTTTATGACAGAACGCGCTATCCGGGATTCTAAATTCATCAAAAGGAACTCAAATTGGCGCTTAGTTCCGTTTGATAGAAATACGTCCAATTGTCTCTAGATGAGCCCGCTTTATTCAGATTTAGAAAATATGACCCAGATTTTTGTATATTACGTGGTAAAGTTGCGAATCCTCCCATTAAAGCAATGTAAATTTTATTTTTGTCGCGCTCCATTTTCTATTTGTCTTCTTTATCCATCGCTTTGTCTATCGATTTCAATAATCAGCCCACTGCTCGCTATTAGCCACGGCTTATGACGCCACGTGTAGTTTTTCTCAGCAATACAAAACTGCATCCGCGTTACTGCTGCCAAAATGCAGATTCTGCCGTCCCATAATATCGAAGTTTCCGAAGGGTCATAGAATCGATGCAGTATTAAAAGTTTTGCCGTGGTTTATCGCCATCGCCGCTGATAACAATCCTGTCCAAACTTCTCCATAACTTGGCGGCGCGATCCGTAAATTTTCATCGGAAACGGTCATTTATTATCCTCGAGACGAAGTTTTGATCGTGTCGGCCTCAATACACAGACCTCTATACCCGCGGACAACTTTGTGTCGCATTACCGGGATGCAAATCACAACGCAGGATATAAATGCAATACCTTAACTAGGAATAGTTAATTTTTATTACTTTAATTTATTATTGAATTTTGATCGTTCAGAAATGTGACCAATATCGTTACGACGGCCACCGTCCAAGCGCATCCAACCCTGGATAGGTTTGATGCGTACTTATTTGGTAACTATACTGTTAAATCGTTGCGCGGTCATTCTGACTTGTGCGCCTTCAATACTAAAGTAGGCAATGTGAGTGGCTTCGGAGCATTAATAGTTGCTTGCAGTGGTTTAGCCACGTTCCTATCAATGGTGAAACTACCAAACCACGTATTTCGGTTTGTGACGTTGCAGACTTCCTGTCATACTTTATTTTTTAAATGGAGAACTACTCAACGTCAATTCTTTAAAACCTCCTTGATGTTTCCCCTCTGTGCGAAAAAATACCTCGAGTTGGGTTGACTGCAAGGAATAATGTTGATTTGCTCTCCTTCAAAAAATTACAAGGGAACGGAAGTTTTGAAACACGGCAAATGAGATACGGTTTGAGAGTTTCTTCTTCGATTTATTTTTGTAAAAAAAAAAAAACATGATAATGTGAATCATTGAGATATGGAACAATTTGCCCCGTAAGTTCAAATAAATAAGCTGCATTAAATTATCTGCTTTTAAGGAACTTTCTATAAGTTTGAGCTGTGTACAAATTTCTGAGAAGATTTCTGGTTAAGGATTTTTTTTCTTAACTTAAGCATTTATCGTTCTTCCAAAATCAAATTCAATAGTTTGGAATATTGTTCCGAGAAATAACGTGTCATTTTGACGGTACGGTACCAACGAATAACCAATTTAATAAAAGCATAAATGAATCAGTGAGAACGAAAAAACAACAACTCGATAACTCGAAAATGCAACGTTTTCATTGAAGACAGTCAGTTTCTATAAAGGGCATTGAAGTTAGCGCATCTGTTCTATCTCGGACCTTTAAAATGTCCTTAAGTACTTATCTTTTGGCACCAAAAATCTATTTGTTGGTTATATTCTTCATCTACTGCGTAGTTTTGTGTGTATCTTGATTATTTTCATCGTTCCGAGTTGGTGTGTTTTCGTTCTCACTGATTCAATTATCAGTCGCTCTTTACGGTAGCACGGCAGAATCGGCCACTTTCTTAACGAGCAACTATATCAACACTCCGGATGCGCGGGAAGTATACCCACTCATTTGAAGGCGTTTTCAACCGTAGAGTAGCTAGGACAACTTTCTCCCACATCTATCTTTCATCTTTTTAAAGTTCAAAGGTATAACTCGTCGATTCTTTACCAACCACACGAATCGTTACAGCTTTTAGGACGATTCTTGAAAGCTGTGTTAAAAAACTGCTTTATCAACAACTGAACGGTATTACGTTAGCAGTGTAATCTAGTGAAACATAATGCGTACTATATTTTATTTTCTACTTAGTTTTACTGTCCCGGTGACCTTCCCGAGAATTTTCAGTCGCTCTTTAGGGTAGCACGGCAGAATCGGTCACTTTCTTGACGAGCAACTATATCAACACTCCGGATGCGCGGGAAGTATACCCACTCATTTGAAGGCGTTTTCAACCTTAGAGTAGCTAGGACAACTTTCTCCCACATAATCAAGTTCTGGAAGCAACTCCTCATGATTTCCCAACAAAACTGAGGAACGACTATGGTTGAAAGTACCATATCAGCATATTGTTCTCCATACTCTCAATGAATGGTAGTTATAACTAATAATAGTGGTTTTTCACCATTGGGCGTTTTTACCCGTTTTTACGTTACTGATTCATAGTTTGACGGGAAGACTGCAATGCCGCAAACCAAGATACGTGGCTTAGGACTTCTACCATCAATGAAAATAAATTAAGAAATAAATTTTGTACGCCGCTGCTGAAATCCCTGAAAACACCGGTCTAAGAGAAATATCCTTCAGGGTGTAGGAAGACGGGACAAAAATTGCCCGTCTTTGTACCGAGTGTTTGAATTTAGAATTATTTAACTCTGGCGGGAAGCCTTTCGACGGAGCCTCAAGTGTCTCCGAAATTATTTCCTTTGCCAATTTACCTTGCTTTTGTTTTATGATAATAACTATTTACTATTCATTCCACTCAGCATCCAACCCTCGCACTCGTTTAACTCGTTTCTCTCTCTTGCGCCTCATTATCGCGATTTATTGTCGGAACCTAGCCTCGTTGAATGATTTAACGTTTCATCTCTGAAAAGAGCGAAAGAGGGTAAGAAACCTTGAAGACATTTTTAGCTTCGACTAAATTTTTCAACTCGACATTACGTCGGTATTCTTACTCAGAATAATGTTTCAAGAAATTCAGGTTCGTGAGAGTGATGGGCTAATTTTCTTCGTTTCCCTTCCAACTCACCATTCACGTATGGAGGGTAAGCTTTCGATCGACATGAATCGATCGACACCGATTCGATCGACAAATTATCAAAAAACCGGTGTCGATTTGATCGACATGAATCGATCAAAAAATAAAAACGTGAATTGATCGACATGAATCGATCGACACCGATTCGATCGACAAATTTTTAAAAAAACCGGTGTCGATTCGATCGACATTAATCGGTCAAAAAATGAAAACGCGAATCGATCGAAAAATGAAAACGTGAATCGATCGACATGAATCGATCGACACGAATCGATCGACATATTATTAGAAAACCGGTGTCGATTCGATCGACATAAATCGATCGACAGTTAATTTAAAAACACCCGTGTCGATTCGATCGACATGAATGGATCGAAAAATGAAAACGTTAGTCGGTCGACGTGAATCAATCGACACCGATTCCGTCGACAAAATTCTATCGATTCACCGGCTTGTCGATCGACTCACGGGTTTATCGATCGATTCACGGTTGTCGATCGAATCGGTGTCGATCGATTCACGTTTTCATTTATCGATCCATTCATGTCGATCAAATCGATACGGGTGTTTTTAAATTGTGTTTCGATCGAATCGGTGTCGACTGATTCATGTCGATCGATTCAGGTCGATCGAATCCATACCCTCCCTCACGTATTGCTTAATTTGGATATTGGGGTTAAAAAAAAGTCTTTTAGACTCTAATTATAATTTTTGGAACTTCTTGGCTTTGTTTTCCCCGCGAAATGGTGTGGACCCAGTCACCATTCCTCCACCTTGTTACATACAGTTCGGGCCGCTTCTTAGTATTTTTTTCTCATTTGGATATCGATTGAGACGATTGGACCACATTTCACAATTAGGAACCACAATTTCCGGCTCATCCATACAAAAACGTATGTCCATAGAAAAACTAACGGTCCATACGTTGTTTTTAAACTGAGCCAGAACTTGTAGCTCCTAATTGCAAAATGTAGTCCAATCAATCCAACCACTGGAACTTCCTAGAGCTCTAGAGTGTTCTCGGAAACTTTCTATAGTAATGACAAGTAATATTGGCTTTAAAATATTGTAGAACATACGGGACCTGGGAGGATGAGTTATTTGCTGAAATTTCGAAAAAATTAAACCTTAAAATTTTACCCCTAGCCTTTTAATCGGTCTTATAATTTTATTTTATTACTAGGGGGTGCGCCCCCTGACCGCTTCACGGTCCGATCCCCCGAGGCGCTTCGCGCCTCAGGTTTTACACATTTCACGTATGACCTTATATTATAGAATAAGATTTCAATTATTTTTTTATTTTTTTTTTTGAAAACATTTTTAATTTCTCACGGGCCCACAATATATCCTAAGAACGCCAAACGGCAACTCTGCGCTGAATCGAAAAAGTCTCACGTCTCGCCTTCTGTTTGTCTTTTCGCCGTAGCTGATAACGCCCCTCCGACAGCGGCCGAAATTTAAGTAAATCAATGTCAAAATCAAACCTGTTCAATATCTGATGACCCCTGGAATACAGGCATTCTTAAGGAGTTCAAGGCTCGTAGAGAAACGGACTTTATCGGTTTCAAAATCGCCCGATTTGTCGACTTGTGCCCGGGAGAAAAGAGACGCATAGACTTCGAGAAAGACGGCGCACAGTGGATCGAATCAATCAGAGAGATCGAACATTAAATTTGTTTAGTAAAACTGCAAATTTTGATGTTCATTTCGTCTTAATTTAATGTTCTAGGGGTGCTTCTTGAAGAAAATTTCATGGGAGAACCAACGAAACCATTTTTGAAAGCTCTAAGTTTTGTATTAACGGAATTATAAGCTTATAAAGTTTTCAAATTTTATTATAACTTTCTTTTTCCTTTATCGGGTTGTATCATACTCACATTTCCTTTTTTACCCGATGTGAATTTTTCGGATGTCAAACTTAAAACACTATGGCCTTTTCGGCTAAAATGTTTCTCTATTTTTCTCTAAAATTTATCATCTTGGTAAAAAAAACAGTATCAAAACAATGAGCATAATAAATATGTATTCAATAATAAGTAAACTATTGATAATATGAGTTTTGGAAATTAAATGAACTATTAACATTGAAATATAAGGTATACTAGCCGTTCTGGACGCGCTTCGCGCTTCCGTCACGGCCAGCCAAGGGGCTGCGCCCCCTGGACCCCCGATCACTCGCCACGCGAGTGACATTCGGCTCGCTCCGCGAGCCATTTTTCTCAGTGATTGGACCAGTGGCGTGGCGTTAAGGATCGATTATCGATATTTCTCCATTTGAAGCTGTAGTAAAGAATCGATTATCAAGGTGTTCGTAGCGAACACCTTGATAATCGATCCTTTACCATAGATTTAAATGGCAGATCAATCGATATATCGCAAAGCACGCCACGCCACTGGATTGGACGTTTGATCACTAAGATGTATACATTTTGGAGACTCTGGAGGCAAAAATGATTTCGTCATAGAACCTTGTTGCCGGAGCGTGTCATCATTTGCACATGAATAGATGTGTGGAGATGAAGCGATGATGGGGATCGATCATTTCTTCAAAAACGCATTTGACTGGGACGTCATCCCATCGGATGGCGGAAAAAGACAATCCATAGATCTCCTTCCGCGATTTGACTCGCTGAAGTAGCAAAAGTTCATCTTTACCTCTTAAGAAGATTATCGGTGGCGTAGGGGTCTAAAAACTGCTCAACGATAGTATAGTTCGAGTTCCGAATCGCAATGAGCCCACTCGTGTTTTTTTTCTTATATTTTCATCGCATATAAATTTCTCTGATGTTTTGTTTTATTCTCTCTGATTGCATATTAGTAATCATATCCTCATTTCATTTCCTTTTTTCTTTTTCTGTAGCATCTTTGTCCATATACAATTATTATTTTAAAATAGCTTTCCCCTAGTATACAATTGATGCTTCAAACGGAATCAATTGTTTTTATGACATTTTCGGCAAAATCATGGGTTTTCCCAGGATGGCAGCCTCTCGTCCCTCCCGGACTCTATTGTTGCCAGATAAGTTGCTTTTTTAGCACTTTTTCCAATTCAAATCCATGTAAAATATTCACATTTATCGCACAATCTGGCAACCTCTCGAGTGAAATAGAAAAAGGTAGAATCGCTGAAAGTCTGAATCCTTCGAAGTTTATATTAATGATAATCATTGCTTCTAGATTTTAATAGTTTATAAAAAATATTGATTTTTTCCAAATGGACTATATTTTGCAATTTGGAACTATAAATTCCAGCCCGGTTTCAAAACAACGCATGTGCCATTATTTTCCCTATGCACATCAGTGTTTTTCCAGAAGAGCCAAAATTTATAGTTCCAAATTGGAAAATGCAGTCCAAATTTTGTCCGACTTCTCCTATTGACTCGACCCACCGTGCGGCGAGTGATAAGCGGCAGTGAGAGCGAGAGAGAGGAGCGGTTTACGTGCGCATCCGTTGCACTCTATTCTCCGGGTGCAAAGTGCAGCCGGGACGATGGCGGGGGAGACGCGAAAACAATCGAGGATCTGGCCTAGGATCATAATAAATATGACGATAAGCATCGCCCCGAGGACAATATCGATCGGAAATTCGGGGCTGACGGACACGACAAACTGTTTGACGGACGAGGTGTTTTAGTTTCTCGGGGTCAGCCTTGCCGTGCGGGCCGGATCGTGTAATTTTTGAAAACTTGATGTGCTTGGATCCAAACCGGTTTGAAATATTCCCAGTCGATTTTTAAAGATTTAAAGTATTTGTGTCGTTTTTAAGTAAGTGATTTTCAAGTTGCATGACCGGGAAAAAATTCCATCGTAAGTACCTACTCGAAAAATTGTCTAAAACTATCAGTGAGAAATGTGTTGAATGTGGCAGCGAGAAGCCAAGTCATATTTTATTAAAAGAGAGGAAAAGAGGTTTGAAGTTATCTTGCTTCAAGAAGACCTAATTAGAACTCAACTTCAAGCACGTGGTCCAAAGTACTAAAATTTCGTGTTTTTTTGGCGGGAGAAAGCGAGAGACTATGGGCCTGTTCAAAATTAACGTAACATAATTTTTTTGAAAATTTGATTAAAGTTCTACAATATTTTCTGATACTTTTGTCCATATTTCTTCAAAAGAAACGTTTCAATGTCGATCAATATAATGCTGTAGGGGAGTAACAGAATTGATACAGTTGCATAATAATTTGAAGGTAGTTAAAGTTTCAAAAATTGTTTGATGAATTATGGCCAGATGTGACTGTAGGTGTAGGGGATGGGGAGAACTAGCTATACTACAACTCAAAGGGGTTGAATCTGCATTATTTGGTGAAAAAGGCACTCTAAAATTCCAAAAATTAACTCTGACAGTGATTTAAAGATGCGGATAAAAAACGAGGGATTCGAGAGAAACGCGGTCACAGTTTGCTAGCTTTATGAGTAATAACATTTCAGTTTAATCGCTGATAGCATTATTAAAGTTGCGAATTAAGGGTAGGAAATTCGACCACATGTTCTTTGGAGTTTTAGAAAAGGTTTAGCATCGAAAACTAAAAAGCTATATTTTTTTAGTTCGAAACGGATTTATTTTTTACTGTGCTGCACGATTTGAGTTTATACCGACGACTTTTTCCGCAACTTTTTCACAAATGGACGCATTTCTGCCAAACGGAACTATGTGCATCAAGCCATGAGCCCTGAGACCCGTAAGAATGTATGCATAACAGGGCTCACGTCATAGAGCACATAGCTCCGTTGGGCAGAAACGTCCAAATAGACTTCATTTTGCAATTTGGAACATACTATTCCTGACTCATTGCAGAAACAATACGTTGTCTCCCGAGCGAAAGAACGTAACTCCATTTCAATGTTGCCGAATTTCCCCTCGCAAATTGCTTATTAATCAAGAGAATCTTGGGCATTTCTAACTGAAAATTTCCCTGATTTTTCTCAGATTCGAAGCAAAAAAACAGATATATTTTGGATGCAAATTGCTTACGTACATTTTTGTAAAATAAATTAATTGTTGAGTCAATTTGGCAACCTTGGGATGGAGTTACGTTCCTTCGTGCGGGAGACAACGAATAGTGCCATTACGTTCCTAATGCAGATGGCTCTTTAATGAATATTTGTTCCTTATGGCAAGATGTTGCCCAAAAGTGCAATGCGTTTCCAATGAATAATTCGCACATTATGTGGGTCATTGCCTAATTTTGTCGCCTTTCTGAGTAAAGACATATCTCCGTTCCCACGTGGCCCTCTTTTATAGGTAAATCCATGCTTTTTGGAGCCCATGCGGAAAGAGAGATACGCCCTTACGTCAGAGGCGACGATTTATGGGAAAAATAGGGTAACGCACGTGTCTCATCTACACGGGCAAAACAGTGCAGTGGCGAAGCGTGAATGTTCGATTAGCGATATTTCCCCATTTGAAGCTATGGTAAAGAATCGATTATTAGGGTGTCCGTTACGAACACTCTGTCTATCGATCCTTCTCCTTAAGTTTAATTAGCAGATCGAACGATATGTCGCAAAGCACGCCACGCAGAACAGTGGATCGAGTCAATTAGAGAGGTCGGATATGAAATTTTTTACTAAACCTGCAAATTTTTATGTTTATTTCGTCACATTTTAAGCTTCAAGGGGTGCCTTCAGAAGAAAATTTCACAAGAAAACCAATGGAACCACTTATAGAACCTCAAAGTTATATATAAACGGAATTATAAGCATTTAAAGTTTCCAAATTTTATCCGACCTGTCCTATTGACTCGATCTACTGTGCGCCGCGCCACTGGGGCAAAAGCAACACTATACGATCAGCGATATTTCTGTATTTGAAGCTATGGTAAAGAATCGATTATTAGGGTGTACGTTGCGAACACTCTGTTTATCGATCCTTTTCCTTAAGTTTAATTAGCAGCTCGAACGATACATCGCAAAGCACGCCACGCTGCACACTGGATCGAGTCCATTACAGAGGTCGGACATGAAATTTTTTACTAAACCTACAAATTTTCATGTTTATTTCGTCACATTTTGAACTTCAACGGGTGCTTTCAGAAGAACATTTCACAAGAAAACCAATGGAACCACTTTTAGAACCTCTAAGTTGTGTATAAACGGAGTTATAAGCATTCAAAGTTTCCAAATTTTGTCCGACCCGTCCTATTGACTCGATCCACTTTGCGCCGCGCCACTGGGGCAAAAGCAACTCTGTACAGAACGGGACACTCAAACGCGGGAAAAAGCATCGCTTGTCTCGTTTTTCATTCATACCTCTCCGCTCCGCGCAGTCTAGGATAGTAAAAAGCTCCGTGGAATCAAAGACCCGTTATCTCTTATCAGTAGTGTGGAACAGCTGTTGGGTGCATTCCACCGGGGTCAATCGACGCGGCGCGGCGCGCTTAAAAATACGCTGCATATCCAACAAGATAATGCGAGCTAATCTCACAACAGCAGCGTTTCCGATACTCCTGACCTACTCCACCGTAACCTTGACTTTGGCAGTGATCGACCGGTTTGCCAGTTTTTACGCCCATCCTCGACCTCGAGTCGACACTTTCGCGGTTTTTATGAATAAAACTAAGCTTGCACCAAACAGCATATCTCTTTGAGGGAAAACGGTGCTCATACGAGCTTTTTCCCGTATTGAGATTTTCAGATTTATGCTGCACTTTTAACGCACGTTGGCAAAAAACTCCAACATGCCAAAAAAACTACCTGGAGGAAGATAATTTGGACGTATTCGTACCAAAAGGAACTATATTGCACGCAAACCCTACGCAAATAGTTGTTTTTAGCATAAATACGTTTATTTGTGAAAAAATTCTCTGTTACTTTCGCAAGAGTACGAATAACCTCATGTCATTAACCTCTCTGTTTAAATCGGACGATAAATTGGAATACATTCTGCGACGAGGTACTACTAGCTCTAGCTCGTTTTAGAAACAACATATCGACGGTGAAAGTCGGCAATCACATAACTCGGTTTGCGACGTCGCAGACTTCCTGTCATACTTTATTTTTTAAACGGAGAACTACTCAACGGTAATTCTTTAAAACTGCCGTGATTTTTCTTCTATGTGCGAGGAAAATTCTGCAAAAATTTCAAGGAATCATGTCGATTTGTTCTCCTTTAAAAAAATAACATAGTTGCGGAGATTTTCAGACACCGCAAACGAGTTATGTGATTGCCGACTTGTACCGTCGATATGTGACATTAGTTTCCATGTGCAAATAAATGTTTTTACGTAAAAGCCATGAAGTGTATTTCCGAATTGCAATGCGTCTAACTACATAAGATGTCACCTGATTTCCCTTCACGTTTTATTTTATTTTTTTTTAAGAGGAAACCAAACAACACTCTGACTCAAAATGTTATAAATGTAGTTCCTGGCCATGGGGAAAAAAACAAAAAAAACACTATACATTTACGGGAAGTTTTAGGCGTTATACGTATAGTTTAGTCATTATTGCCAGATTGTGCTGAAGATTCGGCACATTTCCCCATACTATCCAGGTTATTCCACACAATTTGGCAATCTCGAGTTTAGTTCCCTGTTAGAAAATAAAACATGAGAGCAAATGAGGCAACATGAAATGTAGTTAGGCTGATTCCAGTTCAATCCGTTTCTAGTAGAATCGCGATTAATTGGTATTTTAAACCTTTCACTTCTTTCAAACTTTTAAATCCAAACCTTTAAGAGACGAATATCCGATTTGGTGGTGAAAGATTTTCGAATTTCGTCGGAAGTTAAATGTAACAAGACCGCAAAATTGCTCTTGAAATTCCGAACACGTAATCCCATCGAACCTGTGTCTGGACACCCATCGTTCAGCGTTGGAAGGGTCTGGATTAAAAAAGCTCCTTCAAGCAACGCATGGTTTTCGAGAAGCAACTATTCAAGCACAAGTGTCAAGGGGTTGCATATTCACATTTTTGAAGGAAATCTTTGCACCCGCGTGCACTTGTGCATTTTGTAGCTCCGCTCTTGCTTATCTCTCTTTTATCCTGTTTTATTTTTTACTCCGACATATTGTATAATTATACGTACATTTTCTTACAGAAAATGGAGTTGATTACCTTGATGCTGACAACCACGCTTTTAGCGTTTATAGTGATGTACTTTTTCACACATGCTAATAAAAGGATACAACTCGTCAGAACGATGAATAAGTTACCCGGTCCAAAAGAATACCCTCTAGTCGGAAATTCATTGGAACTCGCAGTGCCACGAAATCGTAAGTATTTTTACCGCCTTCAAAACATCATTTTAGTATGATTTTTCCATTGACGGACCCAGCGAATTGGCAGCATTGTCTTTTCTCGATTTAAACCACTGGAAAAATATCGATTCTTGGAGAGGCCAGGTACTCCGACAAGAATCAATTATGTAGTATAGGATTGAATAAAGGAAATCCGATGTTGCCAAATTGCTGGATCCGCATCTGAATCTAGCCTCTCTATCTATGATTTCCGCAGAGAATTTGAAAATGTTCCCAACATGTACCAAAACATTCCAAAACGTGTACCAGTGCCCAAGTAGCGCAAGTTGCAATTTATTAATAATCGATCAGTAATAGGGTACGATTTAAACATTATAATACATGTTACGAGGATCTCTACCATGACAGATTCCTGTGGAGAGCGCCCTAGCGCGCCGTAAAAGCGGCTTATACATACACATAATACATGTTTCTTAGCCAATATTTCACATAAAACAAGATTTAAGCAACGTATATAGCTGCGATTAACTTCTATCCTGGTAAAAATTTGCAGTAGAATCTATGCTCCAAAATACCATAGACCTACGGCCGGCTGTAAGATTTCCAATAGCTTCTATAGCCGGCTACACAATTTCTTATAGCCTTTTATAGCCGATGGCGATTAAGCAACTCACAGCCAGGCGATAAAGTGTATGCTAAACGTCACTAATTACGGATGCTAGGACTTACAAAGTGAGTTTTTGGACCAATGCTCTCTTTATGGGCCGTAGTATCTTGATTTATTTTGCGAGGAAAGCTCCGTACTTTTGATGGATGCCTGCCATTCCTAATATATTAGAGCGCCTTCAGTTTCGTATGATACTGTGCAATACCTCTGGTGTGAAATAGTTGCTTCAAGCGCCGTAGCACGCTGCGGTGCGGCAGGCGGGCAGCCAGCGCGAAACGCGCATTGGCGCCTACAAACCTAACAGGGATACTTCACGCGTTGCGCAATGCGTGAAGTATCCATGTTAGGTTTGTAGGCGCCAGTGCGTCGCCGCTCCGCTTCGTGTTAGGCTGTAATGTTTAATCTGGCGGAGTCAGCGTTATTCAACTCATGATTTTGAAATGTTTGCACATCCTGTATGGATTATTCTCGTTTTAATTGATGAAAAAATATGTATTAAAGGAAAATATAACGTGTGTTTTGTAAATATTAAGGTGGTTCCGTATCAAACTTAATGATTTCCAAAGCACACGAATTTCTACACAATTTCTAATAGCCTTTTATGATCGATGGCGAAAAAGCAACAGCCAGGCGATAAAGTGTGAAGCCCGGCTATAGGAACTATAGCCCGGCTGCATAATTTTTTATCGCTTCGTATAGCCCGGCCGTATGATTTTCTCCGCATTCTACAGCCAGCTATATGATTTTCTGTAGCCTTCTTTAGCCGGCTATAAGAATTCCTATGGTATTTGAAACGCAGCTCTTATCGCCAATTTTTACCAGGGTAACTTCACTCACAAGCTTGCAAAATTTTCTCGAACAATTTAATTTTTTTCGCGGTTATGAATAATAAAAAAATTTGTTCGAAATTTTGTTGCTTCTTAAATATTTTCAGAGGAAAAATCTGAGAAATTTTCAAGTAAAAATTTTCAACAGTTTTCTCGTGAAAATACAGTTTTGCGGGTGGAAATTTTGCGACGCTGAGGTGTAGTTACGTTTCATCATCTAAAGAGAAAATTCATTGCATAGAATACTTAAGTTGTAATTTTCCCTTGCATTTTAAATTACGTAAATCTTTTTTGAGATCGGCTGAGCGTATAAAAGCGGGTTTTTTTTTTAAAAAAAAACCAAAAGATGTAAGAATTTTGCTATTTCATGCTTTGGAGAAATCGCAATTTCAACGCAAAAAATTACGATTTTATTGCAAAAATTCCAGTATTGTATAGTCTCAAAATATTTCGGTAACAGAAGGTTGGATAGCGGTTACGTCTGCTGAGCGTCAATTGGACTACATTTTGCGATTTGGAACTATAAATTCTAGCCCGGTTTTAAAACAACGTACGTGCTATTAGTTTCCTTATGCACATAAGTGTTTTTCCAGAAGAGCCAGAATCTATAGTTCCAAATTGCAATATGCAGTCCAATTAATGCCGTCCGAAATCTCGCACCTGTTCCTGAGGAGCATTAAAATCGGATTCTAATCGGATTAAAGTCGGAATTTAATGCTCTTCAGGAATCCAAACACTATAGTAACTAATAACATTTTCCTCCTACATTCTGAACCCACTCTTCATTTGAGAGACAAACGTAGAAAGGAGTTACACTTTATACACCAGCTGAAGTTTATTGCATTAAAAGTCGCTTTATCAGTTCAATTATTTATCCAGAAAACACAGTGTTGCTCCTGTCACTTGTTGTTTGTTTGAAATTCACTTGAGTTTTTATATTTTCCAGAATTTTTCAAAATATTTGACGACAGGACGAGGAAATGGGGCCCAATTTTCAGGACTTGGGAGGGCCCGTTAGCTGTCTTACACATAACCAGGCCAGAGCATGCAGAGGTAAATTACCCAGATAAGAAAAATCTCAAAATGTAAAACTTTTAGTGTAATGGAACCAATAGATGATGACTTGGATATAATGAGGGCTCTTGAGCACGGTGTCGAAAATTTTTCTGGCGGGTTCCCCGAGTTCCGCGTCGATGGTGATAATTATTCTCTCAAAAATAATCGCTCCTCTGACGTAAAGGCGTATCTCAATTTCCACGTGAGCCCTGTTTTACATATAAATTCATGCTCTCTGGGGCTCATTTAGAAATCGAGATACGCCCTTACGTCCGAGGAGCAACGAATATTACGCACGTCTGTTTTATGATCTACCTATTTTAAAGGTCAAGATATCAAATTCCTCTAAAATAGGTGATGGATTCAAGCAAAACGTTTCTTGATACGGAGGTACATGAAAATTAGATAACTGTACGGTGGCTTCGGAATATCAATTATGTATCGTTCGGCCCCAAGAACGCCCACAAATTCCAACAATTGACACCTAGAGACATTTTAAAGTTGAAGGATGATGAGTCACGAATTTCAGAAGGACGCAAATAAATTTGCGGGCGCTGTAGCCAATTTTAGATACAATACATTTCAGGCACACGTAATGAGTGTGCATGACAATGACTTAAATGCTGACATGCGTGTTTCAATTGCTACATTTATACATTTCCGATTATATTTCATTTCCTCAAAGAAAACCAATTGAAATCCCTTTTTGCAATTTTGTGTGATTTTCTTAAAATGAACATAGAAAATGCACACCAATTTTCAATAGAAACTGATTTTTCGTTTTTCTTTAAAAATATGAAATATGAGCTAAGGCTCGCAACGTCGCAATCTGATACTTGCATCATTTTCACTGTGCTCATAGTTTTTGGCTTAAAACTTTGACCTGAAGGCTCTGAAGGGTATACATACTAGGGAGCGTTTAGACAAAATTTGAAGCGAAATTCACATACTTAGTCTGATGTTCCAAGCTGTATCGAGAATATGAAAATTGAAAAGCTCTGAATCTACGGATGGTCAATGTTCAGAGACGATTAGTCACCCCCCCCCCCCAAAAAAAAATTACAATAATAATCAATAATTCTTAAAATTTTCGTTTCTAACATCATTTTGTTTCTTTGTGATTTCCAGATCATTTTAGCAAGTTCGAAACACATCGACAAATCTCTAGTATACACTTTCCTCCATCCGTGGCTTGGGACAGGGCTTCTAACAGGAACAGGTTTGTCTCATTTCTCTTTCACCTCTCATTTCTTTTTTGTGCATTTTTGACGTAAGAGCGTTCAACATGCACCCTAAGAAGAACGGACAAATTGCCGCCCTCCTGTCATAAGGACGTATCGACACTTCGCGATAAACCCTGTCGTCCATTTAACTCAATGCTCTCTCGGACTCATCTCAGAGTGTATTTACGTCCTTTTGTAGGCTGAATCAAAAAGTAAAGATATGTCACGTCCACGTTAATTTAAGTCCCTATGGCACGTGTGGACTTATGATCGCGAAAAATCAAAATATTGGCCGATCCTAATTTCGAGATATCGCAATTTGAAATTTGCATAATAAAATGCGAGTTTCCTACTGATTTTGGCCTGCTTTTTCATTCATTTGTCCATTGAATCGATGTTGATCGGTCCACGTTTTTATTGTTCATTCGATTTATGTCGATCGAGTACATACCCTCTAGTTACATGCAGACTTCTTATCATTCTGTTTTTTTTTTAGGTAACTGAACAATTCGCCGCGCGTCTGCAGCAATTGTTGTTACGAATATGTTGTGCGTGCTGATTTCAGTTCATTACATACTCGACTCTCTGAAGGCGTTTTAAGTGCGAAAGTAGAGCACCCTGTCGGAGAACAGCAGAAGTGAGATTGAACGAATCGATCAATCCCTACTTCGTTCGTTCTCCAACAGATTGAGCTACTTGCGCACATAAAACGCCTTCAGAGAGTCGAGTATGTAATGAACTGAAATCAGCACGCGCGACGTATTCGCAACAACAATTGCCGCAGACGCAGCAGAAGGCGAATTGTTCAGTTTAAAAAAAAGAGTATGATGGGAAGTCTGCATGTACGAGATGGTATGTGTTTGATGGACATGAACCGAAGGAAAAATAAAAACGTGAACCGATCAACAGAGATTCAATGAACAAATAAATAAAAAAGCGGATCAAAATCAGTAGAAAACTTGCATTTACGATGAAAATTTCAAATTGCATTGTCTCGAAATTAGGATCAGTCAAGATTTTGATTTTTTGCGACTTTTGGTCTACTCGCACCATAGAATCACCCCCTGCAAACCGATTTTTGGTACATTTTGTCGCATTTTTTCCTTTACTTCAAGACCACTGTACCTTTACCAAGTGTTTTTACAGGTGCGCCAGAAATTGTACTACCAAATTGTAATATGTAGTCCAAATCACTGATGTGGAATCAGCGTTTTAGAATCAGTGATCTAAAGATTCTCGCAGAAGAAAAAAAGAATTGACATATTGATGGCTAAAGTCAGAAGAAGTTATGATACGCCGTTTTTCCTCGACAAGGCAGAGCTAATTTCTGGAAATTAGACAACACTGCTCTTCCTCCATTGAAATGTATGTAAAAAATCGATTCTTGGCGAGGCAGCTAAAATCGATATTTTTTATAGATTTAAATAAGGGAAGCAGTGTTGCCGACTTGCAAAATCGCCACCGGCCGCTAGGATCCGGGAGGGGAACCCTGCAGTTGCGAGGTGTGAATGATCGATTATCGATATTTCCCCTTTGAAGCTGTGGTAAAGAATCGATTATCAAGGTTTTCGCTGCGAACACCCTGTCTATCGATCCTTTTCCCCTGTTTTAAATGGTAGATCAATCGATATATTGCACGCCACGCCACTGGAACCCTGAATATTGGCAATATTCTATCATTAACAAGGGAACTAACGAGATTTTAACTTGCAGGAGCCAAGTGGCATTCACACAGGAAAATGATCACCCCAACCTTCCACTTCAAGATCCTGGACATCTTCCAGGAAGTCTTCGTCGAGAAATGTCAACTGTTGGTCGAAAAACTCAAGAGCAAAGCTAACAATGAACCTTTCGACATCTATCCTTTCATCACCAGATGCGCTCTCGACATCATTTGTGGTGAGTATCACTGTTCTCAGTCAAATCGAAATAATTTCTCCCAAGCAACTCCGGAAAATACAGATGGTTGACGCCGCCGGAGGTCCCAAGTAGCATTTTTCAATGTAAAAGTTGCAAAATGTTAAAACAATGTTGGTATTAGTTGCAACAAAGTTGCAACTTTCTGTCAAATTTTAGTCTATAAGTGCCGATTTTCGGCGATCGGAAGACGAAGTTGCAACCTGCTGACATTGCAAAATTGCTGCACCAAAGTTGTTTAATATCTTAAGATAGGCAACCAGCAATACTTGGAGGTTGAAACATGTTTCAACTTAATTGCAACTAGTTCCAATAATGATAGCTCCTTCAGGTAAGGAGTAGGCAATCTGCACATCAATCTATTAGTTGCACGAATCAAACGATTTTGTTGCAAGTTTTTGCAACCTCTGCTTCTTGGGGTGAGAGGGGGATGGTAAGAAAATTGAGGGCATAGAAAAGAGAAGTTAACTCATAAGTGTGATTGAGTCAGACAAAATGTGCCATAAAATCAAACTGTTCGGAACAGGAAAAACCCCGATTTGAGGTCAAAAAGTTTGATTGACAATTTTGGATGTTTTACCACTTCGTATAACTCTAAAAAATATTGGATCAATAAGTCAGGCTATTATTTTCAGCATGGATGAATTTGGATGATGTTATAAGCTTTTGCAGAATTAGTGCCCTCTAACTTGTGGGGTGGTCATCAAACTTTTTATTTCACCACCTCTAGTTATAAATTGTTTGGGGTGCTTTTCGAGGGAAACTGTACGAAAAAATCAATAAAACCACTTCTTTAACATGTGCGCTCTGTATTCTACCATGCTAAGGAAAAACGCCGCATGAACACTCGGGAGTTACCAAAATTTCCCTCGATAAAACATGTATTTTTGACGCAATTTAAGCATATTTTTCCTCTAAATCAGATGTCTTCGATTAAATTACGTACAAAATTGTCTGAAAATTTCGGAGAATAATGTTCTGAATTTTCCCGGTAAATTCGATTTTTATCGGAGGAAACTTGGCAACGTCTGAGGGTTCATACGGCGTTCTTCCTTAGCACGGCAGTATTAGCATTGATATTAGCTCTTAATGTTTCCTCCTTTTGTATGACCCCTCTCATTGACTTGCTCCACTGAGCGTCGCTGGTGAGGCGGTTAGTGTCTTAAGTCAAAACGCCTTCATTTCCGCTCGTATGCAACACGGACATCCATAGGGCCCGAATAGTTGCATCCAGACGTTATTATATACATTTTTTTTAGTATCAGTTACATGCGACACCAACTAAGGCTTCAATTATTTCTTTTACACCTTAAGTTATTTCCAGCATTGCCTATAGTGCGATGAAGTAAACCAGTACTGATTTTCATCGCGACGTTAGGAATTTTCCGAGAAATGCATGATTTAAATGCACTAAAATTTTGCCCGCCCTTAAAATCGTAATAAACGGTACTTGAGCATGATATGTAGAGTTTTCAGTAACCTACTTTAATGAGTCTTCCTCTGTTTGGACTTTTTTATCCATTGAGGAAAATAATTTTGACGTTTACTTGCAAAATTTTCAAAGAAAAATTTTGACGGATAGGATGGAATTCGGAACAAAAACGATGACCATTCGTATTTCGAAAAATGAAGTGCGGCAGGGAATTTGTAACATCACAAGCCAAAGCTGCAGGTGTATGATTTTTTCGGTACAATATCGAAACTATTAATTTAATAATATTTCGGTGCTGTACTGCCGTGCTTAGGAAAAACGCTCTATGAACATTCGAGAGTTGCCAAAATTCCGCGAATAAAACATGTATTTTTGACGAAATTTATGCATGTATTTCCTCGAAATTTTCAGTTATTTTAAATATAATTACGAACTAAATAGTCTGAAAAGTTTGAAAAAACAATATTTAAAACTTCTCCAATAAATTCGTATTTTACCAGAGAGAATTTGGCAACGCCTAAAGATTCATACGACGTTTTTCCTCAACGCGGCAGTGTACTAATAAATCAGCATTAACGAAAATTATATTATGGTCTACTCTTTCTCTCTTAAAATATGGACTGCATAGACTTACTTAATTTTATGACGATGATCATTATTGTTCGTAATTTTAGTTCTAATTTCTTTCCTTTTGCAGAGACCGCTATGGGTACCGAAATTAACGCGCAAGAAAAAACCGACTCGGATTACGTCAGAGCTATTTACGAGTAAGTAACTATTTCCGATTCCTCTGTAAAAGCACCTTTCTGCATACGGAAACCAATGGCTCATACATCAATTCTAAAATGTGCCAGAAATATTGGTTCCTTATTTCAAAATGTGGTCCACATATTCGAGCCTGTTCAGCGTGATGTGGTTATCACATGAGCTTGAGAAATTGAAGGAGAAATGAAACAATTACGTACTTTTATTTTTTTGTCCATGCATCCCTCTCACCCTACCCGCCCACCCTGCGGAAATCCGCTGGGATGACTTACGTCGGACAATTTTGACGGGAAACCACAGGGGAAATTATCGATCCATGAATATTTCAAAAGTTGGCCAGGGAAAAATGTTTGCTCGGTGGTCTGCCTCTGTCGTGATACTGTCGAGGAGCAATTTGTAATGTTTTTATGCGAAGAAACGTATAAAATACGAATTTGTAAACAATAAAAATTAATAAACCCGAAGAGAACCGAGTATGGGTCAGTGGCGTGGCGTGATTTGCGATATATCGATTATCTGCCATCTGAACCTGTGGAAAAGGGTCGATCGATAGGGTGTTCGCAACGAACACCTTAATAATCGATTCTTTACCATAGCTTCAAATGGGAAAATGTCGATAGTCGGTCATTCACTGGTATGGGTTCTCTAAACTGATGCTCTTCCATGAAATTTCCGAACACCCCAATATTAATTCTCAAGGACGCTATTAGGAAGTAAACATATTGTTCGTTTTAGTTTCACGTCTTAATTTGCAGGAGTAAAAATATACCATTATTTGCACTCAAGATTTATGATTTATGATTTTTTTATCGCCATCGAGGACCAAAAAAAGAAGGGGGAAAATTGCGTTCAAATTCTGTTGGACGAACATTAATTATTTTGAGTTGCTGATTCTGGAGATGACCTTGTTATTTTTTAATTGGCCTTTATTCTCGCTCGATTTTTCTTCAAACGCCTAATTGATTGCCGGGTGAAAGGCAGAGTGAATTTTTTAAACAGCTAAAAATTCGGCTCATTTTTTCAGCAGCTAAAAATTTGGTTTATTTTTCCAGCAGCTAAAAATTTGGCTCATTGTTTCAGCAGCTAAAAATGGCTTTTGCGTTGTTAAAAATAAATTGTTTTTTCCCCTCTCTTTCGCCATTTTCTCGTATTAAGTGTCTGCTCAGGTGGGTTTGGACATTTTTCTTATTAGTGGTCCTGCGTGATTGCCCACTATCCTGCCGAGCTAAGGAAGAACGACGTTTGAACATTTGAGAGTTGCCAAGTTACCTTCGATGATATGTTCATTTTTTAGGAAAATTATGAATATTTTTCCTTGTAATTTTCAGGAACTTCAGATCAAAATACTAAAATAATCCCCTGAAAAATTGGAAGAAAAATATTCGTAAGTTCGCCAGGGAGTTCTTGTTTTATCAAAAAACATTTGGCAACGCCTGAGGGTTCATACGGCGCACAGTGGATCGAGTCAATTGGAGAGGTCGGACATTGAATTTTTGACGAAAACTGAAAATATGTATGTTTATTTCGTCACAATTTAAATTTCAAGGGGTGCTTGTAGAAGAAAATTTTACGAGGAGACCGATGAAACCACTTTTAGAACCTCAAAATTTTGTATAAACGGAGTTACAAGCGTTGAAAGTTTCCAAATTTTGTCCGACCTCCTCCCTTGACTCGATCCACCGTGCGGCGTTTTTCCTTAGTACGAAAGTATTGGTGGAGGTAGACCCTTTCGACATATTTTATATTTCTACTTATCTCTGCCCCTCCTTGTTTCAGTATCAGTGAGCTCACCCTCAAACGGTCCTTCCAACCATGGTTTTGGCCTGATTTAGTTTTCAATATGACTGACTACGGTAAACGTTATAGTGAATGTCTAAGCGTGCTCCACGGATTCACAACCAGGGTAACTATCAACAAATAAGAGTTCAGCGGGTCGATTGTTGAAATTGACAGACACAGCTATAGACAAAGAAGACATAAGAAGTATGGAGCGATCCTATTGGTTGACATGGTTGGTTCTTATAGACTAAGGAAGAAAATGATGGACTAACTGTCGGTTCTTCAGTGGGTTGCCGTTAGTTAGTCTATTACCTACCTCCTATGTCCATTGCCACAACCTGCTTCCACCAATAGGATCCCTCCAAATCCCTTTTGTCGTCTTTATCTATAGCTTTGTCTATAATTTTCAATAATCGGCCCGCTGTTTTTAGTAATTTACTGACTCCTCGACCAAAAAATTTAACTTATTAAAATGAACTCATAAAGCTTATTTGAATAAGTCATTCGATTTAAAAATATGCAATGTCATTTTCTATGCGATGGCTCCTAAAAGTGCAAGTTGGCGAGGTACTTAAAAAAATTGTAAAATGCATGTCAATATTAGCGCAAGAATGACGTCAAATATTCCAAGTCCAGAAGATTAATTGACATTTTTTAGTGAACTAACGAAATCTGTGAAAAAGCGAAAAAGAGTTTGGAAAAAAAGGTAAGAAGTTATAAATTCAAGACTCATACATCAAAATATTGTGGGATTAAACAAAACGGACTACTGGAGAACATTTAAAGTTTTAGAAAACTTTAAATGAAACGATAGCACGCGTATTTTCTTTGCAAGACTGCTCCTCTAAAAATCTGAAGATTTAAGTAACTAGTTTCATGGCCATCTTGCTGAAACCAAGCCGTCATCGGGTGATGAAATGAAATTAACATCAGGGATCGAAATATCTTTGCCTGATCCCTGCGCAAAAAGCGCCTGCAAAAACCAGGCATGCAATTAATCATACACTTTCATTCAGACTTTTCACCCTTTTTCCTCATCTCGACAGTTTTTCAAATGACCAAGTCCTCTCGATTTCAAACCTATGCACTCTTGTCGTTAGCTTTTGATACTTCCCAATTTTTTGGATTCTATTCATCCGAGGAATCGGTGATAGCCGTAAGCCAGGTGTGAACTAAATCACAATGAGAGACCAATTGCTGAAGTCGAATAATTCGTGTCGCCGTTGCTGCGTTTTAAGATCTCAGATTATATCTTCGGTGAAGATAGGTTTTTCTAAACAGTGAACGTTTAAAACAATAGATACACGTACTCGTCAATTATAAGAATGTAAACTCTTAGATAACTCTTACCCTTTTTTTTTTCTTTTCTGAAGTAGGCACCGTGGTCTTGAAGCAAAAAAAATTGACAAAAATATACCGAAAAACGGTTTAAAGGAGGTGAGTCTATGGTACGTGTCGACTTGAAATCGCGAAAAATCAAAATCTTAGCTGATCTTGATTTCGAGACTTGATTTTGATCAGCTTTTTAATCTATTTGTCCATTGAATCGGTGTTGCTTCATTCACGTTTTTATTGTTCGTTCGATTCATGTCGATCGAATACATACCATCTCGTTACACGCAGTCTTCCCATCATACTCTTTTTTTAACTGAACGATTCGCCTTCAGCTGCGTCTGCAGCAATTGTTGTTATGAATATGTTGTGCGTGCTGATTTCAGTCCATTACATACTCGACTCTCTGAAGGCGTTTCATGTGCGCAAGTAGCGCTATCTATTGGAGAACGAACGAGGTAGTTCTTTCGCACATTAAACGCCTGCAAAGAGTCAAGTATGTAATGAGCTGAGATCAGCACGCACAACATATTCTTAACAACAATTGCTGCGGACGTGGTTGAAGGCGAATCAAAAACAAAAAAAGGAAAATTAAGAAAAGCTCGATTAGAATCGAAAAGATTTTGATTTTTCGCGATCTTAAGTCCACACGTATCATAGACTCACCCCCTGCAAACCGTTTTTTGGTACATTTTTGTAGCATTTTTTTTGCCTCAAGACCACTGTGTAGGTAAGTAAATAAAAGGGTTTTAAAAAAAAGGTGAGCTCAGAGTTTGTATTTTTGTAATCAACGACTGAGTGTACCAATCATCTCAAATTATTTTGTATTATTCTTTACTTATTTTTTTCAAAAGAAAACTAATTATGGATTCGCTCTGTTATTAATAAGTAAATATATTTCAATGAGTGAAGAAAATTTCAATACAAAAAAACGAGCAAAGACTTTCGACGTCGCAATTGGAGATTGGCATTTTTAATCTTCAGTCATCGACGCAGGCTCGGACTAGCCATAAGGCCAATCTGCCATTGGCAGATACGCCCCCTTTGCGCGCCGAAAACGCGTCCCTCTTACAGATAGCAAAATAAGGAGAAGAAGAAAAATTACGGAATATGTGAGAAAAATTTCTCAAATGAACGGAAGAAGAGAGAGTTAGGAGTAAAGAAAGGTGCTTTAACGCATGATAGTGGTGAGCAGAGGTCCAAGAACTACTTTCTGAAGCGTAAACAATTTTCTGTGAAATTTTCACCTTCTTCTTGACATACAGGAGCTTTATCATCCCCCTCCTTCATTCGCTATGTGTAATTCCCTTAGAAGCGATGGTCGGTTCGATTTTTAGACATACGCATCCTTTAGGTATAGACCTCTTAAGAGACCTTTTGACATATTTCCTCCTTTTCAAATGACTATTGATTTGGACATACCATAGCATAGCTCGGGCAAACAAATTTATCTCGAAATTCTAAAATAAGAGACATCTAAAATGTAAACGCGATACAACTATTCGCGCAAGATGGATGTCCACATTGCATATGAAAAATGTAAGACGCGATGCCGTGAGTCGTGAACTCGCAATGCTCTGCTCTGGTTTGAAGCAACATTACAAATAAGACAAACGCAAACGAACACAATATGGAAATAAGGCGAGGGAAAGGATGCGCGTTATCGACGGCGCAGAGATACAACTATTCGTACTTGATGGACGTCCGTGCTACATCTGAAAAATTGAAGGCGCGATGACGCGAACCGTGAGCTCTCAATGCTCTGCTTCATGCTGTCAATGAAGCGTCGCTCTGATTCGGGAGAAAAGTTTAAAAAAAGGCCTGAAGACATCTCTCCTACCTTCAGTTGTATTACTCACGTAGTGTTTGAAGCACCATTACGAATGAGACAAACGGAAACAAACTCAATATGGAAAAAGAGGAAGGGATAGGATGCGTGTTTACGACGGCGCAGAGATACAACTATTCATACTTGATGGACGTCCGTGCTGCATCTGAAAAATTGAAGGCGCGATGACGCGAAGCGTGAGCTCTCAATGCTGTGCTTCACGTTCAATTTTGCAATTTTTACTCCGTGCGATCAATAAACTTTGAACCTGAAAATAGCGTGAACTTTGTGCTAGTTTGCCAAAATTTTCTGAACCCCTCTCCACGTAGTGAATGCCCTACCAGGAAATATCACATTATGCCCCTTTAACCAGCCAAGGGTCTACGCCCTCAGATGCGAGCCAGTCCGACCCTGCATCGATGAGACGTTAAGAGGATTCAGCGAAAGAATGAGACGAACTTGGCTAGAGTTAAGCTAATGAGTCACATCTACATTACAGTGTTTCAAAATTTCATCTCTTTTTTCATTATTTGGAAGGAAACTGACCGACCGACATCCCCACTAGAAAATTTGCGTGATTTTTCTTGCTCATGTGGGATTAATTTCTTCAATATTTTAAGCGAAAGCGTTGATTGGGTTCCTTCCTCGAAATTAGAATAGATTAAGAGATTTTGAAACACTGTAATATAGATGTGAATTTTCCAGTTGGACGTTTTAACACAAATAAGAAGTATGTATGACCGAATAAACGCCAAAAGAACTATGAAAACACAAATCCTGTGCACTTATGTCCTTTTGATTTAAGTTGTTTGTGCTTTGTTTCCGCGAGCATGAATAGGTACGTTCTATTTCTTTTCAAAGGCCGGTTGAGCATATAACGGTTTGTTTTTATCTTCAAGTCCTAATTAGGTATTCTCTTTTGTTTTGCAGGTCATCAGGGAACGTAAAGCTTTGAGATCGTCGTCAAATGGAAAGCACATCGAGCAAACAGTTGACGAAGACGCAGAATTACTAGGTAAACATTAAGTCATATCTTAACCCTCCCCTGACTTGAATTTCTTTTGTATGTTTAATTTTTAGCATCCTCGTTACATCAAATGCGTGATTTCTCCCATCTAATGCTTTGTACGTCCTTACCGAGAAAGAGTTGAATAAAAACGGGAGACAGTGATGATATTGTTTTAAAAAACTCACTGCAATGTTCTCAGGAAAAACTCGTATACTTAGGTACTATTGCTTAGTGGCATCTTGCAGCGAAAACACTGACATGGAGTTGCAATTTTTTGAGATAAAGTTGCATTTTTTTTACCATGGAATTAAAATACTTTTGCAACAATCGGCCAATAAATGCCTATTCCATACGCTCAAACAGTCAGTCGAAAAATTGGCAATTATTTGAAACGCAAAGGAAAATTGCAACTTGTTTTAATTTTATTAGGAAAAGTACAAGGTGAGGGGCCACTGTACTGCTCGAACAGAAACTCGTATCGAATAAGTCCTCGGCTTATCCTTATATGTTCAATAACCATCTAAGTGGTAATGAGTTTACGAAATTTACCTTTGACCCACGCAGCAATAGCGATTTCATGGTAAAATCAATTCAACAGCACAGGAGTGTTCTGTGTGTTGCCTATCAACGAATTAAAGGGGCTCATCTTACTGTCTATTGCAGTAAGTATTGAAAAAAGAAGTTGCCATTTTTCTTCTCATCAAAAAACTGCTCACCCCTCTTATACATGGCACCTATTTTATTAAATCGGCTTTCATCGATCGAATGCTCAATGTAAAAATATTGGTGTTTCATCATGAAAAAATTACAATAATTGCAGGGCCGGATAAAGGGGACAGCCACATGGGCCGCGGCCCATGGCGGCAAATTTAGGGGGCGGCAAATTTTGCAATTTTTTTAAATGTAGGTATAAACCAAATCGGGTTCAGACAAAAAAAATTATCAATGAGAAAAGGGGACAAAATCTCTCTTTCCTGAGAGTATAGTAATGTTTAATTTTATCGTTTTTCGGTGATAAAAGAGACAGCATCTTTAATTAGTCGAGTTAAGAGAGGAACTAAACACGCAATTTGGCCTGGAGCTCAGCGCATGATGACGAGGACTTGAGATGAAAAGGACAAGCCCTCGGCTCTGCGGCCGACATGTAACTTATATTAGCGCCTACAAGACTGCATGAATACTTCACCCATTGCGTCAAACACAGTGCGTCGGTCGGGAGCAGTTGGCGTGAAACGCGTAGCGCCTACAAGACTGCAGGAATACTTCACGCATTGCGCCAAACACAGTGCGATCAGCCCGGCGCAGCGGCGGGAGTAAAAATTATTAAACCACATTTATGTTTGTTCTTTTAATTTTTTGGTTCATTTCTTATACAAGGAGGACGTTTTTCACACAGAGCTATGTTTACGGAACTTAATTTTTGCGCAAAGTTCCGTGAAATTTTGCTAGTAGTGTTGACAGGGCTTTCGCAAAAAATTTACTTAACACGAGTAGGTAAACGCGTCTTGTGCACCCCTCCCCCTCCGGCACGTTCACTTGATGGTTTTTATTGGTGTTTCAAAACAAATGAGAAGGGGGTGGCAAAAAACAGGCTATTAATTAAATTACAACTCCATCTCACTATTTACGTTACAAAATGCTACCTGTGGACCACATACTTCGGACTCGTTCGTCATTTTATATTCCCACTAAAGTAAAACAATGATTTTTTTCCTCCGCAGGCAAAAAGAAACGACTGGCATTTTTGGACCTCTTGCTAGAGGCATCAGAAAATTCAAACGGGTCCGCGCTCACAGACATTGAGATCAGAGAGGAAGTTGACACTTTCATGTTTGAGGTAAGTCTTACGCACGTACAATTGGACTACATTTTGCAATTTGGAACTATAAATTGTAGCCCGATTTAAGAACAACGTATGTACCATTAGTTTCGCTATGCACATAAGTGTTTTTCCAGAAGAACCAGAATTTATAGTTCCAAATTGCAGAATGCAGTCCAATTTTCTGTCACATTAAGCTACAAGTCGTATAAGTTCTTCACTGCATGTTTCTAGTCCGAAATGCAGACGCGTTGATTCCGAATCTGGTTCTCGAATCGTATTTTGAGGTTTAAAACTTAGAGATTGGTAACAAAAAATAATAATTTGATCATCCCTTACGCAAGTTATTTCATTCGATGTGAGTGACTACTCATAAAATACCTATGTAACGCTAAAAATTTGAGTTTTCACTCCGCTTCCTTTATCATGGTTGCCGGCGGTCTGGAAAAGCGCAGTGGCGTGGGGTGCTTTGCGATAAATCGATTGAGCTGTCATTTAAACCTATGGGAAAGGATCGATGAACAGGGTGTTCGCAGCGAACACCTTAATAATCGACTCTTTACCATAGCTTCAAACGGGGAAATATCGATAATCGATCATTTACGCCACGCCACTGGAAAACCGGTAAAATCAGGGAAAGTCAGGGAATTTGCGACGACCGGGAAATTTCAGGGAATTTGTGAGAAAAGTTGGGGAATTTCTGGTACATTTACTAATCAATAAAACATATCGGTGATCTTCCAACTGTTTACCCTTTCTGGTCATTTTTAAGGTTTGTCATCTTTTAACCAGCTACTCAATGTAGTTTTCACGATTCGATCTCCGAACAAGGAAATTTTGTCCAAAGTTAAGCGTAAATCAGCGTGTTTCTAAAAAAAAAGGGGGGGAGAGAAAAAAAGGGGGGATTTCGTCCAAAGGTCAGGGAATTAGAACATTTCGGAGTCAGTGAAAAGCAAAAAATAGTCAGCAAAAAATCAGGGAATTAGAATATGAAGAAATGATGGCAACCCTGGAGATTCAAATTTTATCGAAAATCATACTTCTCCTCCATTCTAATCTCATTAGACTAGGTCAATATGAAACAGCGAACAGCGACTGATGTATATGATTTCTGTCATTCTTGCAGGGACACGATACAACCACAGCCGGTATCTGCTGGACCCTGTTCCTGCTGGGATCCCACCCTGAATATCAAGTAAGTATTTCGAATCCCTTAACTTCAGTGCGCTTGATTCGGTTATGCCCGCCTTGATGTAAGGGATGCACACTTATAATGTTGTATGGAAAATTGGCTGTCAATATATCGTCACCTCCGACCAAAGTACCACAAGCGCCATGCAATGTTTAAAAATGTCCACCGTCATTTTATTTTTTTACAGAGAAATTGTTCAGCGAAGCTGTCCGAAAATGTCATTGAATTTTCTCTGTGCTGCCGGTAGAATTCAGTGAACTTTTCAAACAGATTCAACTAACAATTTCTCTGTAGAAAAAATATACTTAATGGCAGAGGCAATTTTGAACCGTCGCGTCGCATGGCGCTTGTGATACTTTGGTCGGAGAGTGACAATATTGGTCTCGAAACATCGAGGCAACAACGTCGAGATCCCCAAATAATATTTTTCAAAGTAGAAAATCGCGATATGTTGCGGCATATTCCGATATCTCTTCTATTTACAATTAGTCGTAATATTCAGCAGGGCCGGATTAAGGGGGTGGCCACATGGGCCGCGGCCCATGGCGGCAAAATGTACTTAGGGGGCGGCAAATTTTGCAATCTTTTTGAATGTAGGTATCAAAAAAAGAAGAAAAAATCGGATTCAGAAAATAAATTACAAAAGAGAAAAGGCGACAAAATCTCTTATTACCTGTCAAAGTAAAAGTATAGTAATTTCTAATTTTGTCGTCTTTTGGTGATACAAGAGACAGCACCTTTAATTAGTCGAGTTTAGAGAGAAACCAAACACGCAATTTGACCTCGAGCGGAGCGGCTTAGAGAGCAATGATGACGAGGACTGAGATGAAAAGGAGAAGCCTTCGGCGCGGCGCGGCACGGCGGTCGGCATGAAACGCATAGCGCCTACAAGACTGCATGAATACTTCACGCATTGTGTCAAACACCGCGGGCAGCAGCGGTCGGCGGGAAACGCATAGCGCCTACAAGACTGCATGAATACTTCACGCATTGCGCCAGACACAGTGCGGTCCGCGCAGCGGCGGAAGTTAAAATTATTAAACCGCATTTATGTATGTTCTGTCATAATTTTTTCGTTCGTTTGTTATAAATGGAAGACCTTGTCCAAACAGGGATGGGTTTACGGAACTTAACTTTTGCGTATAGTTCTGTGAACTTTTGTTAGTGTTGACAGGGCTTTCACAAAAAATGTGTCCAACACGAGTAAACGCGTCTCATACACCCCTCCCCCACCAGCACGTTCACTTAACAAATGAGAAGGGGGCGGAAAAATACAGGCGGCCCATGGGCGGCAAGTAGGTAAATCCGGCCCTGATATTCAGACAACATGTGTACGATTTCCGTGATTTTAGACAATTATTCCTGAAATGCACCACGGTGAAATTTCACTTATACCGCGATATTTTGCGCGGGGGGAAGGGCTGGCTCGAATTTTTCGGCAGTATTTATAATTCGCTAAATTGACCGCGTTTATCATCAAAATAGCCAAAATCCTCCACAGGACGTTTTAAAATACAATTCCTCCACAGAATTGCTTTAAAATTGTAAATTTTATCAACGTTAAAAATGTCGCTCAAAGGTGCAAAATTTTACAGCGTTGACAAATACAGCAAAAATGTGACAATTTCAGCATCGTTGCAAATATTAACAAAAACTGTGGATTTTAGCGGCATTGCAAACTTTACGAAAGCTGCAAATCTACGCATAATAAACTTAATAATTTTACGTAAATAATAATTTACGAAACAATTCTCACATGAATACTTAAATAAATAAAACTAATATATGAAATATACTGCATTTTTTCGAAAAAAGATGTTTAAGTATAGTTTCAGTTTCATATTATTAAACTGTTGAAATTTTCACAATGAGCATGCCAACTAATCGCGATTTTACCTCGATTTATGGTCATTAAAAAAACTTACAGGTTATGCAACGCAACACAAAATTATACTGCAACTTATTTCCATTTTCTTCCACTTTGTATTAATTGTAGGTATATTACTGCGAAACATCGCGATAATTTCCGCGCCGTCAAATGGGAGGATAGGCAATTTGCACAACCTGCCACGAAAATGGATTTTTCTTTTACCTGTCTCGCAATCTCCAATGGGTGATTTCAAGGAATAGTCGTGTCGCCGTGGGTTATAAACGACTCAGGGCAAAACGATTGAAAACCAAGTTGATAAATCAATTGGAATGATGTCCCTGAACTTATCCATGCTAAAATAAATATGATAAATTATGATTATATTTAATGATATGAGACTTTAAAAGGCCGAAAATGTCCGGTCGTTTACGCGTCGCCAACCCCGATTTCGAAACAAAAGAGCGATTTGCGGTAATAAATCAGTACTGATCATGAGTTCTTTGGCAATATTCATGGTTTCATGCAACTAGTCCTAACGCTCGGCGCACAGAGGGTTTTTCTTTTTTTTTTTTTTTTTTTAAATGTAAAACGGAATAATTATTTAGAGTAATAAAAAAATTAAAATACCTATGCGCGCGAACCTCTTTTCTGTAACCAAGCGAGTTCTTCATTTTATTTCTATCTAGTAACTTTTGAAGCAAAAAATGCAATTAATTGCGATAATGTCAACGCCTTGAATTTAGAGGATAGGCAATATGCAGTGCGATTGATATTTTGATTGATCCTGCGAACATTTTAGAAAATTTCCTACGCCCTAGGTGAGAAAAGAAGAAATTCATATTTGTAAGTATCTTTGGATGCGTGGGTCTGCATGATATGGAACTAATTTTTTCTTTCTTTCAGGATAAGGTGGCAGAGGAGCTGAACAATATTTTTCAGGGTGATAATCGTCTTGCAACAATGAAAGACTTGAATGACATGAAGTACTTAGAAAGATGCATCAAGGATTCTTTGAGGCTTTTCCCTAGCGTCCCATTCATTGGCAGAACATTGAAAGAAGATACATCTTTTGGTAAGTTCATTCGCCTGAAATAGGTAACGTACTCGAGGGTAAAATTTTTGGGAGGCAGCTCTACTCTTTGAGATAAACAAAATTGATCAGAAATAAAATGATTGATTAACAATACTTTCTGTTCTTTTGCTTTTTAAAAAAAAAAAAAATATTTTTTTTTAAAATATTAGTAGTAGGATTAGAAGTGGTAGTATATATATTTATATAATAGAGGTGCCTTGGCATTTTCGGTCACTCACACCTCAAACAGAGAGAAAAGAAAGAAAGAATACCTATACCTAAAAATTTTTTCATTGTTTAAAAATTTGAAGTCCTCATTCTCTGGATGAATACTACCTACCGGAGTATCCACATACTTTTAAACCTGTTTCACCATAAAAGGGTTAAGCCGAAAAATACGGCTCAAAAACTTAAATTAAAAAAAAAAAGCTCCTTAAATTGCGTTGTCAATTACTTTGATTTTAGACGTAATGATGCATCACTCTGAACGGTTCTTTTTACAACTTTAGCTAGGTATCACTATTAGTGACCTAAAAGTGTTTATTCAAATCATCATGCTTTTTTTTTCTCTTGCAGATAATTACCAGGTGCCAAAGGGAACACTAGTCAACTTGCAAATTTATCATATCCATCGTTGTAAGGACCAATGGCCGAACCCTGAAAAGTTTGATCCTGACAATTTCCTGCCTGAGCGAATTTCAAAAAGGCACCCTTACGCCTATGTTCCTTTCAGTGCTGGCCCTAGGAATTGTATTGGTTAGTATCATATAATATGTCCCTAATTTCATAATTTTCAACTGAAATTAAATTTACTGTGTGGATATTTAGTTTTAATTCATAAAATTTATAGAGAAGTTTTCATACGTTTTTGTATCCTTTGAAAGACCTAGAACTGCAATTTACCGCATTTATTGATGTTTCATGATCACTTTACTTTTCTTGTCAACAGGAAGCTATGTTTCACATGTTTACCTTTTCCCTTCTTTATAACAGCGCAAATATTATCTAAACTATGAGATTTCAAGTCTATTGTAGCAGCAGTATGAGAGAAATTTTTAAGAATTCATTTTTTATACTGGATTCTTGCATAAAAAAAATAAATACCTTAAACTTCTTTCTGTTACAGGTCAAAAGTTTGCCCTCCTCGAAGAGAAAACAATGCTGTCAGCCATTTTACGGAACTATCGTGTTGAGTCACATGAGAAATTTGAAGATCTAACCTTGATGAACGAGCTTATTCTACGACCAGAATCTGGTATTATTCTGAAGCTAACTCCTAGGTCCTGATTCTTGCTTAGGTGATGAATAATCGAGTCAATCACTTTTTCAGTCAGCTTGAGGTTCAGAGCAACAGCTGACAATTGAACAAAATATGAAGGCAGTAAGAGGTGTCGACCCTCATTTTGTACCATCCTCGTAAAGAACAAACATACGAAGCGTAATACTAGAGAAGAGTAAAAACTGTCGATGATTACAGTTTGCTCAAATCAAGCAGAGGATTTTTGATACCTCGATCATGTAGCCTTCATGTGATAGTATGAGGGTATTTTCTGTATATACTGAATTTGATACGATAAGCATTGACTATCACAAGAACATTTTGCTTTAATATCGAGAGATGAAACTATGTTGTACAGAAAACTTCTATCTTAAAATTCTGACAATAAGATGCGCAACCTCAGCAGGGATGCTGCGAGCGTAGTCATCTTAAAAAAAGTGTTTTCATTTAGTCAGATTGAAGTAAAAATGCAAACAAGAAGTAACTTTCTCTTGCAAACTATGAATAAGGCTTCTGTTACTTGATCAAATCACGAATAAAGGAGCAGTTTCTGCTAAAGATCTGGAAAAAATTTATTGTTCAAATTTTAGATCTGATGACTTAGAGACGTCAACCAGTTAGATAGAAGGTTTTTTGTAATTTGATTACGTCACAGGAACCTCATTCTTTGACTCCTGTGAATTTATAGGTGCTGTTATATTTTTGCACTGAATAATTTTCTTTCGGAAAGTTCCTGTTTGTGAGTCCTAGACGATTTTAAGTACGGGTGATAATACTCAAATGTATCTCATTAATGGTATTAGAAGTAAGGTTCTTGTGCATTTTTAACTTGATAAGCTAGTTTTAAAGATATTGTATTTTTCAATGTACCTATGCATTTGTATATAAGTTTTAGCGATTACTTTACCTACTATTTTAGCACTCCCATTAATTTCGGCATTTATTTCTTGACTTCTATAATTATTTCAATGGCCAATATTGGTCCAAAATTTTACATCTGTCGAATGTCTGTACTTGCCAAAATCGTTCAAGTTTGAATAAAATCATTATTTTCTAAAAAGTTAAGCAGTTTCATTTCATTAATATTCGAGAGAAACCCACGAAGACTAACTTCAGAAGGCACCCATAGAGCAACCTTAAATATAGAGAACAGTTTAACTTCTATATACAAAATGATATTATAGAAGACAGAGCTTAATCGCGTATCAACGATTTTAAACGAAGTTAAATCTGTTGAGGAAAATTTTTGTGGTATCGGCTGTTGAAAAACAATTTAAAACACTGGTAAATTTGAAACAAATAACTCTGTAAAAAAACGATTAAAATATCTGAATTAGGAAACCCTTTTGGTTCTTTTCATCGTAAAAATGCCACCTTGGACTCTCACAAGTTTTTAACCACTCCATTTTGGTAAATTTTCAAATAAATTTGACATGAAATATTAATATTTTATGTTGCAAACTGAATGCTGAAGTGCGAAACCATGTATCTTTGTTTGCGATGTTGCAGACTTCCTGTCATACTTTATTTTATCTTGAAAAACAAGTCAACATAATTTCTTCAAAACTTCCTTTATTTTCTTTTTCTGTTGGCAGAATATTCTGTATAAAAGACCTCAACGAAAGTTTGATGCCAATTTTTCAGACCTTTTTTTAACATTTTTTTTACTTAAACCAGAACAAGAAGCATTTCCTAACTCATACATTTTTAAAAAAATTTACTTTATTTGGAAGTCAAAATTTGAAATTCAATTTCCGTAAGGAAACTTCATGGAAAAATTAAAGATCACAAAATGTGCATGAAAATATCTCAAACTGCCTTGGCTCTGCAAGAAAGCATCGAAATAAAATTCCACATGTTTAGCACTGAGATAAGTTTTGAAGTTCGTTGAAGCCATGAGTCTCATAAAATTTTTGAAATTAATGATTGTCTTTCACGGACATCCTGTCAAACTTCCTAAGTATTGGGTCAATACAACTTCGGAATGGTTTAGTGATGAAAAAACACTGATATTTAATATATTAAAAAAGAAACGATCATAATTTATTGAAGAGACTATGTGCACAATAAGAACAATAGTACATTATTCCACAGTTGAAATAAACTAATCCTATACAATTTTTACATGAAAAAAGAAAAGTAAATCTCTATTTATTAGGTTAATTCAATTATTAAAACAAGTATAAACTATGATTTTTTTTTCTTCAATTTTTTCTTTTTTTTCATGTTCAATTTAATTAATGATCAGTAGATACAGTATAAAATATTTTTAATAATTTAAGCTATACAACAAAATATTGAATGAACCGGAGGAGGGGATTTAACTTTTCCAGTAAGAAAGACCAGTCCCAAAGACGATATTTACAAGTTCAAAGGTACTCACATGGAAATTTCAATGAAACTATGTACAAGTTATTTACAATGAACTCGCACGATTACATTAGTTGCAACCGCGAGTTAGTGCGCAATGTACGCAAATGAATTTCTGAAACGAATATGTACCATATTATGAACAAAATTTGAACTTTAGTTTTCCTAGAAGTAATCATCCATCGCAAACATCAATGTGTCGCAAATAGTAAGGATATTATTACCATTTCATAATGATTAAAGTCATATTGAGAAGTAAAAAAACATTTCCAGTCAATGTACAATACATTATTACAAATTAAGTATGAATAAATAACTAGGAATGTATAAATACAATACTTCGTATGTACACAAATAAAAATAAATACAATAAAATTGAAATAAAATAAAAACAAAAAAATAAATAAAACAAGAATATTGGAAAAAGCAAGCGCACTTGAAAGATGTACACATGAACAGAACGAAATGATACCGAAGAACGTGTCGCAAGCGATTGCTTCCTTTAGAATGACAATGATACGCATCAGAATTTCTTTTCACTCAATATCTAAATTCGATAATTCGTCAGTTCATGAGGACAAGTCACTTCTGAATTAAAATTACTTGTGTCCATTCATGAGTACATAAAATGCAGGTAATGAGAAGTTAATGCCTCAGAATAATTAGTAGGAGACGATTTCTGTTTGTTTGTAATGACTTCGCTGCCGTGGTAAGGAATGATGCCGTACGAACATTTGAGGGTTGCCAAAGTTCCTACGGAAAAATGATTATTTTTAAGGAGAGCTATGAATGTTTTCTCTTGAAATTTTCAGATAATTCAGATCTGAGTGTGAATTAAATCCTCTGAAGAAATGAAGTAAAAATATTCACAGATTTCCCTGAAAAATCGTATTTTATCGAAGAAAATTGGCGAGGCATGAGGGTTCTTACAGCATTTTTCCTCAGCACTGCAGTGCAGGAGCTCAAAGAAAAGGGGAGGGAAGGGGGGGAATGAAATGAGAGGATTATACAAGAGAGTTTGAAAGGAATTCAGATACAAAATGGGGTGAACAAAGGTGCAAGTGACACACCTTTTTGAGGCTAAGCAAGATTGCTGCATATGTTTACGGATGAGAATTTCACTGAGACTCATTTGTTTGGAATAAAATTAATGTTGAATCAGAGACCTAAGTGCTACACATTGTATAGATGGACAGACTAGACTGGATTTGGCATGACTGAATCTCATGTTGCCCAACTTCTGCGCATTTAAACTCAGAATTTTACTTTAATTATGAAGAATACTGATAGTAAAACTGCAGAAATGCGTATTTCTGTTTGCGGCAATGCAGACTTAGTGTCATACTTTATTTTCTGCGTAAAAAACTACCGAACTTCATTTCTTGAATCTTTGGTGATTTTTTTTCTCCTGGTGATGAATATTCAGAGAAAGTTTCAAGTCATGATATTAGTTCAGTCTTCTTTTGAAAAATAAAATGTAAGTGGAGATTTTGAAACTCTACAACAGAGATGCACATTTTTGTAGTTTCACCAACGATAAAATCACAAAAATTCAAATTTCAGTGTGACTTGATTTCCTGTTTTAAAAATTAAACCATGGAGAAACAATGTCTGATGTAATTACGTTGGTTCCAGTCAAATCCATCTAACTTAAACAAACAACTTTATTAAAACACTGTTTCAACAGTTTGTGCAAAGGACTTTAAAGTTTTCCTTTTTGCGTTTGCTATATAAATATTGTATGGCACTCAGGCTGAGAAAATACTATTCAGTTTTATTATTCACTTAATCAGCGACCCGCTATTTTTGTGATAATCTCAATTAAATTTCATTCCATTTCTTGATTGAAGTGAGGTCGTGTGAATAGAAAACATTTTACTTGAATTATTACAACAGAGTCAAAACTCTGTAAGTTACACATTTTTAAACTGTGCGCTACAAGTGTGGAGAGTAGCATTATTGCCTGCATATCACACCATATTACAGGAAGCTTTGAAAGATATTCATTCATGCAGAAAGCGAGCTTGAGTTTTTCTGGCAAATGGTGGCAACACTAGAAAGTTAGGGATAGCTACCATTCTTCAAACTCAGCTTGAGTGGAATCGAGGTCATCAACAGATTGCAGGCCCATGGAAAATCTTTAAAGACTAGGTACAAAAAAGTCTCAAATTACAAGTCCCAATAACGATAAAAGAAGTTTATCGTACATATAAATTGCACACCCCTTGATAATATTAGAATCAGCTTGCCGATGTATAACACTTACTTTTACAGTCTTGCTTTGACCGAAAATTAGGAGTTCCCGTGTAACCAAAATTAAATTGGAAATTTACATATCATTGATCAATTCAACCTTACTTCAAGAACACCAATACATGAAACAAACACCAACAATTCCACAGAAGAAAGCACTCTAGAAGCACTGATGGGTAATAATGTGTGTGCTTTTATTGAACAGGATTGATGTATAGCTACCATTGACAACATTTTTGAACAGGGTCACTGCTGACGGACACTCATCTTAATTTTTGCAGGGTCTTAAAAACAAGATAGTACACCTTCATGCTCAAATCTGTGCACATTTTCAAAATTAAGATACTTCCTTGGGGCACATCAGGATTTCTATAAGCTTCTATTACAAATCAATGTGAAATATTTAAATTTTAAAATACAATATAATAACCCAGCTGTTAATCAATGCTTTGAACAATACTACAGAGCAACCGATTGACACATTTTTGAGCAACTTCTTTCAGTGCACAGGTAAACATTTGTTTCATCAGAAAAGCACACGGAACGGTATGCTCACAGAAAAATTATCCATCGCAATTTAGTTTTAGTAGGTATTTTCTTAAGGGTTCGCTTCATTTCCTATCAGTCAAATCTTCAAGGCACAATGATTTCATAAATCTAACTAATGAATCTAATTTTGCGTTCATACACTGGTGTACTTGACTTTCATGAGTCATACTTCCCTCTTCAAACTTACAAGGTTTAAGTTAACAAAAGGAAACATGTAAGGGTGGCATTTGAAGAAAATTCATGACAAAATTTCACAATAACCAGGATTCTGGAGACTTAAACAATGTTCTAGGAGGGCTGTGTATTTCATTGAAATTTTTTCTAGAAATAATTAATCAAATATTGAGTGGAAATTACAATAGAAAACCTGAATGGTTAATAGATGATTGCACCGAAGTCAGGATTGTTCCTCAAGTTAAAAAAAATATACTTGCAATAAAGCTTGAAAACTTTCCCTCAATGTTGCCGAGTACGGTTGAAAGTGGCAACTACACGCTAAGGAATTTCATGAACGTGTCAACAATTTTAACGTTAATTGGTGGTCAGCAAGATGTTGAGGGGAAACGTAGAATGGTAAGCACAAATATTTACACTCATGACAGAGAGAAGAAAATGAGCCCTATGAAAATTGGTGTAAACACATGCATTGCATAATTTCATTCACAGGTAAGTTTCATTCCTACTGCAACCAAATCGTTGTGTTAAAGAGCTGAAACTGGAGCGAAGCTCCGAAACAATTGCCTGATAATAAAGTGAGTGAGCTTGAGAGTTTTTTGAAACTTTAACAACTGGGTGTACCCATTTCATTTACGTTTCGTCAAAAACGGTAAATACGAGAGGATAAGGTGTATTTTTATCATACCATGGAACGATAAGCTTATAGGTATTTTGAGGGAGCAGACATAAAAAATAAAACCTTGCGAGTCAAACAAAAACATTAGGATTGTCACAAAAGGAAACTATATGGCACCTAAACATAAAATACAGGCAATATTTTACAAGATTCTAATTGGTCAAACTTTATAATTAGTTAAACATAAACTAACTGCATCCCAACAAATAAATATCACGGAAGAAAAATTCAGCAAAATTGCCCAGATAAAGTGCTTTGTGGCTTCTTAAGGGGGAAAAGCTGAGAAAGAGAAAAATACCAAACTCTTCGACACACAGATAATTTCTCGATTCCAGAAAACATGTACATTGAGAAGGAGTCTTCAAAGTTTATGAGGATCTGTATTTTAATACACAAACGCTCAAGAGAAAAATCATCGCTAGAGAAGAGGCAATTTTTCAAACTCTAAACTTTCTAAAATAAAATTTTGGGGGAAATAACTAGCAGAATATGTTTGAGAAACAAATCAAGTAGGATTGAACAGCAAAAATTGCCGTAATTTAATAGCAAAAGCAATTGAGCATCTTGATGCTGGAGAACTCAGAATTAAAGATAATTTTCAAAAATTTCAAGTCCTTTTTAGAGAGTTGGCAAAAATTAGAAGAACATTCATTTTCAGACTAAAACTTTATAAACTTGCGATCGAGAACACGATGAATGAAACAGATGGTGATAAACCTAATCTAGTATTATCCTCAGTAGACTTTGCCGCTTTCCAAGGCATTTACGAGATCTTTCTTCCGTTCTGTTAGGGAGTTGAACCACATTTTGCGATGAGGAACTACTACTTCTGGTGCTACCATAAAGGCACCTATCTGCACAGGAAAAATTTTGTGGACAACAGTTCACAAAATGAACCAGAAATTGTGGTTCTTCATTGAAAAATATAGTACAACCCTCCTTCAAAATTCTTAAAACTATTGAATAAAAGTAAAAGAGAAATCCTTCCGATACCCAAATGCAACATTAGCGATGAAGGAAAAATACATGATAATCTGGGAGCACCAATAAGAGAGCAGTTTGAAAATTTCTGTAGACTTCGCAGAACAGTGTTACAAAATGTTGCCTTCAGAATTCAAGATCAGTAAAGCTACTGACTTTAACTAAAAAGTATTTGCACACTAATAATTGTATGCATGTAAATCCTGTGCAAGAGCAAAAGAAATATCTCATGTTGGAATACTCCAACATGAGATAGGAGGTGACTGAGATTAAAGGTCACATACTGATTCATTCCAGCATGAAACATGCTTAGGGACATAAATAGATCTGGAGAAAGCTTAAAGAGGGGGGCTAGAGACAATATTGGCATGTGCAAAGGAATTAAAAAAAGAAAAGAAAGAGAGGGCAATCAGGGTTGCATAGCAGTTCGACAGTGAAACTCCTAAACGACGTATCTTGTTTGCGGAGTTTTAAATATCCGCTCCTATTTTATTTTTTTGAGGAGGAACAAATCAACATCAATCCTTGAAGTTTTCACAGAAATTCATGCGCAAAGTGAAGAAAAGTCACAGCAGTTAATAAGAAATGCCATATAATAATTTTCCCTTTAAAAAATAAAGTAAGTCAGGAAGTCTGCAATATCGTAAATCAAGATAAGTGGTTTGGAAGTTTCATTGTTGATTCCTGATAGCTATACAGGTTCCTAACAACATCGAAGTTTTTTTGTCTTCACTGCAGAATTTTTTCATTAAATTTGAAAGTAGGTATAATATTTGGACAAAACACAAAGGTTTTAAAAAACGCTGCATTATGGGTTAAATGGATACACAACAGTTGTAATTAAACGGTTAGAAATTTTGTTCATTTTTTTTTCTAGAAGAGAAAAAATTATTTTGAGAAGCTGCAGATCAAATAAAAAAAAAACTCCTTCTAATTGTTTTTGGATTTTGTCAATCCATTCATGAGCATTTTCTTCAAAACTTATTACTCTTTCCGATATTAAATTGATTAAATTAATTGAACTCCATCATACATTACTTATGCTGTACTGTAGTCTTTTAGTCATAAAAAGAAAGTACATAAAACTATCAAAGATGGGAACTTTCTGAAACTAAGATATTACAACTTTCTTTAGGTAAATATTCCCTTTTTTATCTTCTTTAGAATCAGCTGACCAGTGCTCAAAAATACAGTAATCATGCAAGTACTTCATTATATCTGATATACTTCAAACAGGATAAGAAAAATCGGCATTACTTATAAACTACGAGACTTAAAACGGAGACATGGAGGCCGAATAAAACAAGTAAATTTTATAAGTAGGAAAAATAAAATAAAAATTAGTTGAGATAACGCTTTTTTAGGTTATCAAACTTAGTTCATGACAAGATCATAGAATGCATAAGCTCTTTACTCAACAAAGTAATTAAAGCTCAAGTAAAATTAGTTGAAAATTTTTTAAAAAAACTTCTGGAGCTCCTCGTGGAGCTCGTTTTCACATGAAAAAACGTTAACGCTGAGTCTGAACATTGTTCCACGGACAAAATTTGAATATTTCATACAAATAATAATTCAATGATTTCCTCGCATTTGGAGAAATCTGATTATGCCCTGTCTATCTTAAAGACTTCATTGATCAGTAAACTTTAGTCAAAATTTAAAACAAATCTAAGTTCAATTACCATTTGTGCATACAAAGTTAGTTATCAACTTGAGCTTTAAACCTACAGGGAACACCGGTAATAAAAAAACTAACTTAATGTGAAAAGCACTGAGTGAAGAAATTCTAACTTTGCTGTCGCAAGAGTGTCCCACCAAACAAGAATACACCATTTTATAACTCATGCAAAAACGAATACAGGATATTATTAAATAATGCTATACCAAAAATATTAGAGCTTAAGCTTATGAGTCTGGAGTTATAATGCGAAACTTTTTATATGAAACAAAGGGACTAAATATTCCATCCAAGCAAAAGAAAATTGAATAGAAACGCCTTTTCTACTTCTGTAAGACTGAAAGGGCGTTAATTAGCAGCCAATTTAGCATTTCCATTAGCAGGAAAGTATTAATCAAATTTTTGGTGGGATTTAGAATCATCAAAGGGAGAACATGCTTCTCCAATAAAACAAGCTTGGATTTTTACAGGATCTGCAGTCAGACAAGTTAGAGCTAGCAGTTTTACGCTTAAAGATGAAACAAATTTTCGCATGCACTGAAAGATTTTCCACCACGGCTCTTTCACTTTGAAAGATGTGTATTTTCACCAAAGATTGTCAGATTACGTCATCTTTTTCCTTGAAGCTAAAAATCCAAGGAACATGAAGAGACTTAGAGACCAAGTCAGCACTAATGTCACAACCTGATTTACAGTTGGCTCATGAATAATTAAAATACCTGATAGGTTCGTTTAACAATTAATACTTGAGCTGATTGGAGGAAAGTAGATCTGGTAGATAGCTAATCGATGCACTGAATCGCAATGTCAACATGAATTCATGCACACTCATAAAGAGCCTTTAAAAACAGATTATCGAATCTGTGCATAGCTTATACATGGAGATAAAGTTCATGTGCAATAAGATACCATGATAAAGTTAACTTTTTTTTTCTTTTAAAAACAGACTGAGGATGAAATGGATAGAGATATTCAATACAAAGCACCAACTAAGTAGAACTTTTTCAGTTTTTCAACAATTTGCCTCTTCATTAGATAATATTAATTTAAACAGAGAAGTTTAGAAGAAGTAAAAATTGAAAAACTACCAGTCAGGGATATACTTTTTGCACAACTGGTCAGAAATAATAAAAAAAAATAAAAAAAAAACAACAGCTCAAACACACACACACTATAAAAACAATTTGCACGGTGTTAAAAATTTGCTAATTTTCATTGCTAACCCACATAAGAGATTAATGATTAGAACCTGTTTAGACTGTTTTATCTTTTTCATACGCCTGCGTAGAAGGCAGTTATGCTTCCTGCGCATGAGGATGAGGAAGGTAAACCTATCTGAGATGTAAGTTCACTTAAATTTGCAATATTGAAGGATCATTGAACCTAGAGACTATACCAGACTCAGTTACTGGAAGGAATCTCATCCAATTTTTTGAGATACAACGAATAAAACTAGAACGTTTTCATGGAGTGGAAAACATCATTCAACAAGCTAGTCGAATTAAGGCTTTAAATACTTAACAAAACTTTTTGTGCAAAATAATACAAATAAGACTCAAGATCAACAATTTTACAAGTCCGAAAACAACCAATATACAAGTCTGAACTGACTGTAGTTGACTCAACATGAGCCTCCCCTCCTCCGAATTATAATTGACTGATTAAAGTAAATCATCTTAAGAGCTAATTTTTATTCCATCTTTTCACTGATTTAGAAAAAAAAGAAAACAAAGAGAAATTAAAAAATGAGCTTTAAAAAAGTATATGCAGATACATATTTATATATTGACTAATAACATAATTTTACTATACAAACTTGATATTTTCAAAATATAATACAAAAAATAAATAAATAAATTTAAGGGGGGAAAATAAAAATAAACATAAAATTAAAAGAGGATAATGAAATTTAAAATGATAGAATAAACATCAGAATCTAATAATAGTAATAGAAAACAAACAATAATAAATTAGTTTAAAAAGCAATTTGGAGTTGAAGGTATTTACAGTATTATACATGTACTTACGGAACCACTAGGTGGCAACAAAAGAAAACAATGAGACAGAGGAAGTCAAAAACGAGAAGGAGTCAACAGAAAAGAAAACAAGTCGAAAGTAAGATGCACTCGCTATTGGCTGAGCACTTATAAGAATCACTTAGTGATCACATCTAAACAGAAGAGTGAGATACTTGAAATCAAGAAACTCTCAAACACTTTACAACTAACTTTTGGTTGAAAAAGCCTAAATTCATTCACTATTATCTAACCTGACAATCTTGGGACAAAGGTAAAGAATTGGCTGAAGACTCAGAGTCGTTTAAAGACGAGGCTCCATTATCACAAGGCGTTTTCATAACGTATCCTTCCTCACAACGTGACAGTTTCAACTTGATTGGAGTAGTTTTAGGAGTCCGCGTTTTACTTGCAGAGGAAGCTTCAGATGACTTATTCAGTTTCGTTTTATTGAGAGTTTCTTCAACTGTTGAGTTACTATTTTCATCTGGTTTTTTAAATTTGATAATGATCTTAGGTGTCTTCTCATCTGCTATTACCTCAACGTTGTTCGAACGATGCTTTTTCTTCTTCTCTTTTTCTTTTTTCTTTGGTTTCTCTTTCGGCTTCCGTGTAACAACAATTTCTTCCTCTTCGTCCTCAAAGTCAGCCATCATCCTTTGTCGATAAAGCATAGCGTCTTGTTTGTATTTGTCATGGGGAGGTTGAATGGAAGAGGAAGTTGTGCTCAGACGCTTCTTTGGTGGTCGCTGCCTTAAATTCTTTTTGTCCTCAGTTTTGACAACTGTGGGTTGAGGCTCGCGTATTTTGATCTTAAGTTTTGGTGTGGTCGTGGGTAGTGGAGATAGTGTTACGACTGGGTGTTTGTCATCACCAAACTTATCGTCATCATCGCTAATGAAGGACAGATCTGAGAACCTGTCTTTCTTCTTTTTCTTCTCCATATTAGCATCAACAACTGCTTTGTAATCGTCCCTTGTTGGTATACTTGACATCGAGTTGACAGCTTTTGGAATTGAAATCGTGGTTGGTACACGAGTAGGTGGCACTGTCGAAGGAGGAGAGACTGTATTCATATCTTCAGTGACGTACTGCTGTAAAAGCTCCTTCTTTCGCATTCTTCTGAGATGAGATGTTCCGGAGCCAGTGGGAGCAGCAGCTGCAGATCCACCCTCTAACGGTGTCAAAGGTGGTTGCTGAGGAGCTGCATTTGATGTTACATAATTAGCATCTAAGAATGGACCTTTGATTTTCACTTTGAGCTGGTTGCGAGAGTCGCTGAGCGACATTTTGTAGGCAGCATCATTTGCATCTTGTTTAACTTCTTTGGGAGTTTTCTTGCTTGCGATAGGCTCCTCATCAGTTGTAGTTTTAGTCAAGCTGTATTCTTCGAATTTCTCAAATTCATCCACCAAATCAGGTACATGTTCAGCTGCTGATGTTGAAAAACCGCTGATAAGGTTATCATGATATGAATTGATGGTTGAATTAGAGGATGCATTATATGGAGCACTATAAGTTCGCATGTCAACAGGGCCAGGTAAGAGAGGCTCAACATCTTGAAATGGAGCTAATTTAGGCTCTTGTACGACTGGCCCATCCTCAACAGAATTGCTTGGCGGCTCTTCTGAAACTGGTGAGGGCGGTCGTAATTCCCGAACACTAGAAGAATAAGTTGTAGAGCGTTTGCTTGAGTTTTGCACATGAACTGGGCTTGCAAATTTGGGCGACTGCGATGAATCTTTGGAAATAAAAGAGCTATCGGACGATTTCCTTTCATGAACGTCACTTGATTTCCGCCTTTCTCGCATCGAGCGGAGGTTTTCCACGCTTTCTGAAGGACTATCCTCATCAAAATCAAACTCATAGACAGTACCAACCAGTTTACTGTGTATTGTATTATCGTCAAACATTTGGTTTTTACCTCGGCCTCTACCGCGGCCTCGTGGGGTACGATTTTGCCCTCTCCCTGCACCTTTGGTTTTCTTAGTTGCTTCTCGGGCTCTTGCAATAGGTTTCGGTGGTTCAATTTGTCTTGGTGACTTCCCAGGTGTTCCAGGTGATTTTCCTGGTGACTTCTGCTGTGACAAGACACGTGCTGAAACTCGTGTTGGCTTTGTTGGAGACTTTTTACCAGGAAAGCTTTTGACTGAGGGCGTTGGGGATGGCTCTGCTGTAATAGGAGTTGGAGGCTGTGTTGAGAAGGACTCACTATTTGATGCCGGTGAAGCAGTCATTGGCTCGTTCAGCACTGAGTTAGGCTGAGATTGGACAGGTACTGGCTCTGGGAACGATACTGGAGTTATAGAACGTTCCTGAGGAGCCACAGATGGTATCGGTGACACCATGGCTGCTGTCAGTGCCATATTATGCGACGAAGCAGTAAAAGCAGCAGGCATTTGGGGCGGCATGATTAGTGAATTGTCTTGTGTCGCAACAGAATGAGATGGTGGATAGGGTGCTGAGTAATTTGACGGATATATGGCAGACATTGCAGAGGTTGTATAAGGCAAAGATGTATTTGGAGGGTACATAGAGACTTGGCCTGGGAAGGAGTTTGCTTCCGAGAAAGGATGATACGCAGTGACGTTGTCTGGCATTGAGCAATGAGGATACGCTTGCAATCCAGGATAGTTGGTGAAGTCTTGCATTAATCCTGGCGCTGCTGGTGGAATAGAAGGGACCTCCTTCAAAGAATCATCCTCTTTTCGAGCAGGTGAAGATTCGGCAGAACTTGATGAGGATGTGGAGGACCTCCTCGAGGGTATGAGATTACTTTCAGCCCATTTGTTAGCCGCATGAGGATCGATGTAGGGTGATGGCGATGGCTGGTACTGCTGAGGTGTTGGCATCCACTGCTCTTCTGTCCGCGGTAAGGCACTGTTTTCATGAAGTGCCTTCGCCTGGTCCATACCTGTTGAGGTAGGCGGCGGAGGCTGCTGGAATCCATACATCTCCATATTATACTGAGACATGCTGTGATTGTCTTGCACAGGCATCATGAAATTGGGTTCCATCTTCCCTGCCAAGTCTGACCTCACCTGCTCGGCAAACTCGTTAATGAGAGATTCATTGGATATTGAGCAAGGGGGTAGTTCACTAGACATGACAGATGTGGGTGGCATATGAGATGAAGGCACCGTTAACTGCGGGATGGCTGAGGCAGGGTCAAACGGAGCCACTAGCTGCGAGGCATTGGGTCCAGGAGGCATTGAGACCGGGGTAGTTGCCAGTTTTGAGGGAGCATGTGATGCAGGGACTATGGAAGGACTCATCGTAGAAGGAATAGTAGGAGTAACTGTTGTCATGGCAGCAGGGGAAGTCATGGAACACGGTGCCATTTGAGAAGATGTCATCGCGCCTGGAGTGGAAGGAGATGAGGTGATTGAGGATAAAGGTAGAGAAGGAGTTAGATGAACTCCCGATGAAAGTGGATGGGCAGAGGATGCGGTTGAGCTAGGCAGCATGGAAACAGCGTAAGCAGTGTGTGCTGCAGAGCCTTGATCTATAATTTGCGCCTCGGGAAGTGATGATGGTGCTGAAGTGAGTGAATCTGACAACATCGCTTCTTGCCCTAGATGTGATGCTTCCACAGGTTTCAAGTCTATCACAGGATCACTAGGAACTGGTTCTTCAACAGCTTTAGACAGAATGGATGACGCAGGTGAAGAAGGTTCTCGAGATAATGGGGTTTCAGGCGGATCACAGGAACTGGAATTTTTCTTAGCATAATCTAATCGTAATTTTTCTACTAAATTAAGAGTTTCTTGAGCACTATCTTCTTTTAAGTCAGGCTTGAACAGGAGTTCATTGCCGAATGAGAACGGGTGAGCACGCATCGACTCCTCTGAATCACGGGGTATGCTGAAGCCATCATCATGCACCGTTTCATCAACAGCTAAAATATCGTTGCTGAAATCAGCAAACAAATCATCATCAGCTGTAGCACCTTCTTTGGAAGATGCCTGCGGAGAGAAAATGGACCTATGATGACCGTAAGATGATGAGGAGTGTGTTCTGGATGTTCTTTTCGCCGCAACATCTTCATGAGTATTTACCTCTTTGCTGTTTGACTTGTCTAATGAGATCGAAATATTTGACTTGTCTCTAGATTCATCTATAGACATCACACAATTACTATTCCTATCATTCGATATTGAATTTAATTCACTATTTTTATCACTAGAAAAGCGTTTGTCATCCAGAGCTGCATCAACATCTCTTTCACTATCATCTTTTTTCTTGCAATTAGGCAAAGGTTTCGATATTCTAATTTGATCATTGGCTACGGAATTAGATTCTTTATGACTAGCGTTTGGAGTTTCACTCAAGCTATTAGACAACCTATATTCAAGAGGAACATGGGCATCTCCAGATATTCGATGGTTTTCAGTCTCCATGGGAGAAATGTTTTCGTCATTATCTATGGGGATGGGTGATGTAACACTTCTTCCTGAGTACTTGACAGAACTTCTGGAAGGTGATTTATCCTCCAATTCATCCTTACTAGACTTGCGATGTAAAATCTTTTCTCGCTTTTCACTCAATCTGTCAACATATTTACGATGCGTGTTTTTCAGGTTCGGATCATCTTTTCTCAGTTTGCTATCTGACAGTTTATTGCTAGGCGTTCTCTCGCTGATCGATTTACTTTCATTTATCTTTTTTGGAACTTTCTTGGTCTCAGGACTGGACTGGTAAACGGACTTAACCTTTTCTGGCGGAGATCTTTTCTCAGAGTCAGAGGAGGAGGAAGAATCCGATTGGTCCTTTTCGAATTCATTCGATTTTCTCTTTCTTCCATCTTGTTTAAAGCTAGGACTTTGCTTACGTCCAGGGCTTTTCCTTGCTGGAGCCGACTTCCTCGAAGGACTAGATTTCCTGGAAGGACTTTGTTTTCTTGGTGGACTCGAGCCTGACCCTGATTCTGACGGAGAGCTTTCTCTTTTGGGAGAACTTTTTCTAATAGGGCTCTTCCTCGGAGGACTCTGTTTTCGACTTCGGTGTTTAGCGCTGATATCCGCCTTGTTGGACACATGTTTGGAAGGAGCGGTTTTGCCAACAGAATCTCCATGTTTGGTTTCAGTATCGCTGAGTCTATCACTGCTACTCTTCCTCCTAAGTCTAGATTTATCTTTGGTTCCGGATGATTCCTCTCTCGTAATAGGCGGCTGCTGATACTCAAGTTCAGGCCGCCCGTCGGAAGTTTTAAGCTTCTTATCTGACGGCCTCTTGAGTTTCTTGTCAACCTCCAATTTCTGAAAGGAACCACTCCGCTTGAGCTCCGAGTTCTTAACCGGTTTGGACTTTGAGGACGAAGACCTTTCGGGACTACTGTTTTCAGACTCAGAACTACTGGACGAGCTACTGAAATGCACCGACTGTTTTCCCTTGTTGAGAAAGGGCAAGTCTTCGTGCTTTTTCACTAGGCTCTTTTCTACCACTCCTGCTTTCTTCTTATCAGGAGCCTCTCTTAGGGAAACTCTCGATGCTGGGCCTGCGTCTTCGCTCTCAGAACTAGAAGAGGACGATGAACCAGAAGATGAACTCGAAGACCCACTACAAGATGAACTAGACGAAGAGGAAGAACTAGATTTCGATATTCGCAATCCTTTCTGTTCCGGCGCCGCCTTCACCGGTTTTCGCAATTTATCTTTCTCCGAATCGACATCTTTTTTGTTCTTTACATCTATCTCCTTTTTAATTTCTTTCTTGATGTCCACATCCTTGGATTTTAGACGCTGATCTGTTTCTAATTCAGCTGGCTTGGGCACTGTTCCGTGACTTTGTTTTATGTGCTCAGCTGCTTTCTTTGCAGCTTGTCTCTGAGGAACATATGCTAATATTTCTTGGCCATCACCTAGTTCTTTTTCAAACTCATAAACATCATTACTAGTTTTTAGATCCTTATCTTTCGGAATTTTGGATTTGAATTTGGACATATCCTTTTTCTGGTGTTTACTTTTACTGGGAATTTCTTCCACCACCGGTGATTTACGCGAAATCTCATTGATATCGAGAGCATTTTGCTCCAATTTTGGCCTACCTTGAGAGCGGTGGATACTTTCCGTCGCTTTCTTGGCTGCTTGCCTTTGTGGAACGATAAGGTCAGATGGGGCACCTGAGGTTTCTTTCTTCTTTTTATTACTTTTGATGTTTTCTTTATCTCTCACGAATTCATCGTCTATAGAGTTGACTCTCTTCGTTGAGACAGGCTTCGATGAAGATTTCTTGGATTTGGCCTCATCCGGAATAAATTCTTTCATTGCTGCTTTCGTGCGGATAGATTGGTGTGCGTCACTGGTTTCTTCTTTAGCCGAGGACTCAGAATCCGAATCTGACGAGTAAATTGATGTTGAAAGCTTCGTATGTTCGTACTTTGGGAAACTCTCAAACAAACCTTCACTATCTTCACTTCCTGTTCGGTCATCTTTATCGATTTTGCGGGAAGCCCTTGATTTTTCCCAACTAGATTTCGGTTCTTCATCATCGGTAGATGAGTTTGGATCCTTCGTGGACTTCAACTCTCTTTTCTTTGGCCGTTTCTTACCTTTGACTCCAATTCTGTCGTAACCTAATTTTGATGATGGTCGTTCGTCCATACTGGACAATGCACTTTCTTCCTCTTTGATTTTTGGTTTTGTGTCGGTGTCACTATTGCTAGAAATTCCACCGTAAATACTACTACGCCTACTACGAACGACACCCCCATTGAAATACATTCTTTTGTACGGATTATCTTTATTATTATTACGGAAGAAACCGTTCAGATCTAACTTAGCTTTATCTTCAGGAGTTGGAGAGGCCATGCCGCAAATCCTTGTCAACATCGTCTCGAAATCTGTGCTCAGATCTGGAGCCGCAGGATGCGAGTACAAGCGGTCATAAATGGAGGGTCCATGGTTCGCCTCCTTGATCGCAGTTAGCTCTGTGCTGCTTATACTCGTCCTTGCTTCACTCAGCACTGCAACTTGCTTCAAGAAGGTCTGCTCACGCAACTTTAGGAATGAGCGGGAAAGTTTCTCTCGCCTCTCCACCATGTAACAAAGGTTGCGTACCTGCAAAAATAAACACAAACATAATTAAATCGATTCAGTTTCATCAAAAAAAAAAAAAAAAAAAAACATCTGGCAGAATGAACTTCAAAATTTAAAACAGGTTCTTTTCTAATCAAGAGATCAAACCTGACTTGCTTCATCAAACAAAAAAATAGATGAAAATCTCAGTTCAAGCTTTCCGAAACTTCATCAGAGAAAAAAAGTTGACCTTCAAATGACTTGAGAGATACAAGGAAAAATGCTCTTTAAACATTTCATCAATTTCATACCTAACGTTGAGTGTGCTTCAATTTGAACATTTATCTCGATTTTAGACTCTCTCCTATTTTCAGCAGAAACTTATCGAATTGTGAAACCACAAAAATCCACCAAATTCTTCACTCATCCAACAATTAAACACAGATATACTCTTATTACATTTTTTCTCCATTTTTCATTCTAGATTACTACAAAAGTCAAATCCTGAACTAATCAAAAACAAACCTGCAATGTTTGGTGTTTTAAAATATTAGTTGTAAGAAATTCATTCCTTGCGATCTTTCACTTGAGACTGATTAATGAGGTCACCTTGGGTTATAACTCGCCCAAAACCTATAACTCTTAGAACTGATTTGTGGATATTGTGGTATATGTGTGTGCTAGAGTCTTATAACTTTTACTTATGTTGTACAGCTCAATTTTAGAGAGGTACACAGAATTTACATTATTTTATCTGCAGATATACTTACGAGTCTGTTAAAAATTATACTAACCACAAACTCACTCGGGGGATGGCAACATTGGCACATTTGGCAAGGTTTTGTTTCAAATTTGTTTGGATATTTCATTTTAAAGGAAAAACAACAGCAGAGTACATTCAATGAAACAATTTTAGCCTTAGTTGGTCACTTAAATCATTTGAGGATTAAAAGAAAAAGAAAAAGAAAGAGGAGTTTCAGGAGAAACAATTTGAAGCTACTGAAATATTCCTCCCAAATCTAAGAGCAAGCATGATCAGAAATCTCTGAGTCTAGCTTATATCCATAGTAAAGAGCCAAAGAAACGTGATTAGCATTTTTAGAAAAATCGAGATATTTGCGTTCTCAAGTGCACTGTAACTGTCATTCTCAGTGTGAGGGTATGCGCAAAAAAATGAGTTAAGACATGTAACACCAGCCTCAACATTCGGGGATTTTGAATTAGCAAAATACATTTAAGGTAATGGAACTGTCACACAGTTTCTCTGCTTTCTTAATCAGTAAAAACGTAGTTACCATTCTTTGGCCTTTAACTAGAGATAAAAAGTTCTTAACGGTGGCCTGCTACCAAAAATAAAATGTTATGGCATCACAAAAAATAGTTGTAAGGGTTTTTTAATCAATTTTTTTGGCTTGTTACTTTGAGAAGTGGGGCAAATTACTAATATCATAACAAACATTGCAAAATGCAAACGTGAAGTCGGGCCTTTTGCCATAAAAGTGGACACTGTTTGATGTGGCAGATGGAAAATTTGGGTATGAGGCGAAATCACCACATAACAATAACTGTTTTGACAAACTGGAATTTTTGACACCCCTGTTCTGTCACATGACTTGCTTAGTTCTTTTCATTTTCAAGGGAGAGAAGTAAATAAATAAAAAAAATACCATGAACTCTCTACGTATGAAAATACTGACATTATGAGGACACATATCTTTACCAAAAAAAAAACAGGGCACTGATAAAAATTCTGTTCAGGGGTCTATGGGTAAAATTATGTACCAAGAAAAGAAAAATTAATTTAAACCCCACAGGCAAAAAAAAAGTCTTTAAGTCACTAAATTAAAGAATTCTCAGGCTTGTTTTAGTCTTATTTTCAATTTTGCAGCAAAAACTTCTCTCTTCATTTTCTTAGATAAACCGTTCTTTTTCAGAGGCACTTAATATTTCTCTTTCTCCATACAGTTTTCAAGCGAGGGGCTATTTTCTTCTTCAAGGTGGGATTTGTGCTAAAAGAACTAAAGACAGCAGTTAGGGACATAGGAGGGTCAATAGAATTTATTAACGATCAGATTATTTTACGCTTTCAGTTTAACAATTGATTTCCTGGTTAAAATTTTGAAACCATTAAATACTAAAAAAAATAGGTTAAAATATTTTTAAATCGAATATGTGACGATTTTCTTGTTTAGATGGGAATTCAACTCTTATCTTCATTCATTTTTTTCTTTAGAAAATATGAGTTCATCAAATTCGTAGTAGGGAGACTCTCAACTTTCGCATATCAAAGCGTGATTTGGGAATTTGTTTGCGTTCCTACATGCAAAAAAAAAAAACCAATTAAACAAACATAAAACGGAAAATTAAGAACAAAAGCAAAAGGAAGTAAGAGGGAAGGGCTTCCCAGGGATGCAGAAAGTTCTCAGCCTTCTGAAAAACCTCTCGTTTCTCAAAAGTTTAAAAAATGTGGCATTTTTTTGCTCGTTATGTAAAAATTGCCCCAGTTTTGCAGAAAAACAAAAGATTTTCAACTCTATTCTGTAGGATAATACACAAGTTTTATGCTAACACTCTCCTCATATTTAAACCCTGCTTTTTGTTTTGGAGCCTTCCTATTTTCTCACTCAACTGATCTTGACAAGCTGGAAGCATCATCAAGGAGTTCATGCACCCCTGGGATTTCCACTGGTTGCTTAATGGATATTTTGCTGAAGGCCAAAGGCATCTTACTGATCCATGACAGAAAAAACAGACCATGCAAATTTGCACAGTATTAAAATGTACAATAACAGATATCTTTTTAAAAATTTGAAATTTGACAGAATAGATTTGCTTCTAGTTGTATGTTCTAAACACAAAATATTTGAGGGGAAAAGCAACGGGGGGGAAAATAATTGTTTCAAATTCAAGGAGATACAAAAACTCAACTCAAACATTAGAGAACAATACAGCCGTGCTTCGAAAAAGCGCTGTATAAACCTTCAGGCGTTGCCAAATTCCCTCAGATAAGATACGAATTTTTAAAAAAAAATCTGTGAATATTTTTCCTCCAAATTTTTGGACAATTTTGTACGCAATTTAATCTAAATTATCTGAAAATTTCAAGGAAAAATATGCTTAACATTCCTCAAAAATACATATTTTATAGGAGGAAATTTGGCAATTCTTGAATGTTCGTACAACGTTTTTCCTTGGCTTGGCAGGATAGAAGTAATTCCAGGGGGAAAGTTTCGGCTGTAGCAATTTTTTCATCAGGTAATGATTTTTCAAATTTTTTGTCTTAATTGCAGGATTCCCTGACTTTTCTCCAATTTCTCTGACCTGCTGAAATTCCCTGACAATTTCTGGTTTTCAAGACCTGAAGACACCCAGTAAGTTGATAAATCAATACCTTCGAAATTCATTTTTGAGAAAAAGGGTCACCTCAATATTTTAACAATCCCCGTTTTAGTGAAAAGAACTGTAGAAAACTACATGTGCGACAGTGAGAGATGGAGAATTCAAGCAAGTGAGAAACTCAAAATAATGATAATGATAGTACTTTCAAAAAAAAAAATAGTGAGGTTTCAAATCAAAATTTTAGCTACTTTGAGATAATGCAAGGCTTATCTATTCAAAACAGTACAAAAAATAGAGCAAAATTACTTACTCTTTCCAAATCCTGACGTAATTGCACAAAGTTTTTCATCTTTTCCATATCGGCTTGTTCTTGCTGCCGTGCCAAAATCTCGACATCGTCAGATTTAGGTGCTAATAGCGGTCTATTGCCTCCAGCGCGACGTTTCATTACCCAATAATTGTAGATGAAATTCACTCCGTCCGAATCGACTTCGTGTCTTTTGGCGACATCTTTGGGACTAACGTGCTTTTCAAACTCCGCTTCAATTTCTTGAAGCCTGTGGAAATTAATCAAGCGGTCAAGAATGGGTTGACTAAATACACTTTTTAGCGAAATTTAATTTTTTAAATTCCTTGCACTTATCTGTTTTCTCTTTAAATACAAATTTAGCAATCTATAATCACTAAATTGATCTTCAGATTTGCTACCGCAACGTAGGTTGCAAACTCATGCAGATTTCTCTCTTATTAATCCTTTTGATTTTAATTTTACTTTAGAGGAAGCCTTAAGATCTTAACAACCTAAATGTTGATTTCCAAAATGCGAAACCAAGTACCTCCGTTGCAATGTCTCAAAATTTTTGCTTCTACTTTATTGTTTCGAAGAGAAACAAGCCAACTTTATAGCTTCAATTTTATACGGAATATTCTGTTGACGAGAAGGAAAAATCAAGGAAGTTTCCAAGAACCGACTAGTTTTCCAGAGAAAAATTAAATTATGACAGGAAGTTTGCATGTTGCAACCAAAGATACATGGTTTTGCTTTTTTTTTCATGAGTAAGATGAGCTTGGCTAAAGGGTGGCGAATGATCTCAAAAATCAAAATTCCTTGGCTTAGAGAGAGAAAAAAAAAATCACTCCACTATTTTTGGAGTGAGAAAAACCTAATAACTACTCAATGCATTCTCTTTTCCAAATGAAAGAAAATCAGATAACTTTTCCATATTATCCCTGCCTGTCACCTCTCTGGACTGATACAAAGTAGAGCTTCATTGCAAGGAAAATTTCACTGTGTGCAAACTTTGTAAAAAAAGTCAACAAAAAACAACAGCAGGCACATAGGCATTAAAAATGCTGAAGTTCGTCTGTCAATTACAATGCATCACGTAAAGTTCTCGTCAATCCAAGTGTTAGACGCCCTCCGATAGGAAATTAAAATTCTCTTTTGAGAAGAGAAATTAACTATTTTCCTAGGCAACCTCCAAAGTTTCTTCTTTCTAAAGCCTTAAACTCTATTGATGGCCTGTTGGAGGGTTTAAATAGTGCCTCTTTTGGGACTGAATAGCTGTCCGCCAGCCTCTAATCTTTGACTTTCTTTTCTTTGCTTGTTCTCTGCAATTCTTTTGTCATAATTTCATACTTTTTTATTTGTTTGTTTTTTTTCCTGTGTTGACTTGTACTACAGCCCCTCAAGACTTTCATATATGCATGAGCACTTCATTAATTAATTTATTTATTCATAAATGAGGATATAGTGTGTTTTTAAACTGATAAAAATGTTTCTTCATACATAGGGAAAATTAATTCATTAAAAAAAATGAATAACTCAGAACAGTTCTTACTTGGCTTGTCGGGCTAAATTTTTCTCCTCTGAGGTCATATCTTTTCTGCGCTTCCGTTTGGTGTCATCATCTTCAGATGCTGAGCCGCACTTATCTCTTTTGCTGGTGACGCTGTGTTTTTGACAATAAGACTGGAAAGAAAAGAAAACCGGTTATTGAAGTTCTCCTTATTTTTGACGTAATATTACAGCAACAGTTTTCAAATGCAAATTCATCAGAAATGGGACCTTCAAGACTTGTACCGCTGCAATAGCCAAGATGAAAATACAGTTATTACATTCAAGCTTCTAAAGATGCAATGCCTCGACAATCAAATAGGCCAGATCCTTACATCTCCCTGTTACAGAGAAAGTTCCCAAATTTCTGCGTCCGCTAAAAAATTAAAGTTCCCTGACAGACAAAAAAAATAATTCCTTGATATTTCCCAGACAAAAAGGGAAAATATTCCTGATTTTTTGACTTGGTTCAACTGATTAGAGGTGAGTTAAATAATTTTCATGTTTCAGGAAAATTTTCAATAAAGCAGACACCGATCAACAAAACCTGATAGTATTCTTCAAGAGAAGAAAAAAAAGGGGACCATTATTTAGCTGATAGATTCTTAAATTTGACAGATATTTCAAAGATTTTTATATTTTATGTTTTTATCATAGAGTACATAGAGTCATAATGTGAATGGCAAAGCTGGCGACATGTTCTGGTAGACGAGTTCCCAGCTCAGTGTACGCCAAGCTCCGGTCACTTTTTCGACACATTTTCTATCCAAAATGGCAGGGTGGAATACTTAGCAATTCTTATCTTCTTTGTTTGCATTGGATGGCCAGGTCCCCATGTATCGAAAACAATCGATTATGTATCGAAAAAGTGACCAGGCATGACACAGGAGTCTCAGAATTCGGGACTTGGAAAATGCTTAGAAGTGGCGCCAGCTCTCCCATTAACATCACATCTCTATGTACTCTATGGATTTTATGATGGAGTGTGCTTGGTATCAAAAATTCCAATCGATGACACAAATATGATTAGTGAGGATAAAATTTTGAAAGAAAAATAAACTTACTCTTAGCTTCACACCATCATCTGCACTTTCATCTTCGATGATGGCTTTCATCTCAAGACCATGTTTGAAGGCGCATGTGACATGATATGCAATTTTGCACGTTTTGACTGAACACTGGATACACGCACCCACTCGCTCCCGACACAACACACAAATTAGCGCCCAACGACTTTGCTGCAAAAACAATGAAAACGGACCATTAAATGGGACTCTCCAGAGGGTTATAAAAAAGTGTAGAGTGAATAAGATACCTCCATCTCTACAATACACAGATAAAACTGATAACTGACACAAAAGACATTCATGGTGTGAGATCTGTTTCATGATACATTTGTAGGGGTAGCAATTATGCGCTCATAAGAAACAATTTGGATTTTTTCTTGATAATTCACAAAAAAATCTAATATTTTAAGACTTTATCCTTGCTTCTTTCCAAAGTAGCAAGATGAAAATAAAACAAAAATAAAGAAGTTCTGGAATGTAGAATATAGAATGTTCTTAAATGTTTGGTAATGATGATAAACAGCTGAGCAACACAACCGTTTACAACTGTCTTTTCTCTGGCTAAAAAATTCCTTCACAATCGGCAAAATTCCCTGACTTTTCTTGACATTCTGGGATCTCTTAAATTCCTTGAATTTTCCAAGTGAACCCTGATGGGTGTACCCATGACGAACTAACTAGAAAATTCCATATTCATAAAAATTAAGACTTGTACTCTATGATTGAGACAAATGACTGTGATAAGGAACAGAAGTGATAGTTATCATTGCACAACACCTTGGCCAAACCCAATCAAGACACATATCAATTGTGGTGTTGCTAAACCCTTAACTCATTCAGAACCCTGACTGTCACCACCTATCTTCTCATCAAACTACGGTTTCTGGATTATTTGAAAGGCTTGGAGGACAAGGCGCATAGTTGCAATTTTTGAAAAAATTGAGATATTAATGCTTTGGAGTGAAACTAGTTTTAATACATATCCTGTGAAAAATTCGCTCCTAAATTCCAATTTTTAAGTATCAAACAGACAGTTTGAACTCTCTTTCTGCCATAAAGATATACATAATTTCTAAACTTCAAACACGTATTTCTCAAAATAGCAAAAACTGCACTTATGCACCTTGTCCTCCAAGCCCCTCACTTGACTGGAGGAATGAAGTAGGTTTATATTTACCGGAATGCTTGAGATTTTCGTAATGGGTTCCATCTTTTCAACACAGCCGATACTGACTTCGGGTATCCAAAGAGCACAAGAGACGTGGGCCCACCGCTGGCCAGAGCGAGTACATTTCATCGCCCCTCCTTTATTCGGACACAGAACACACTCGGGGCGGATACCCAGATGGCAAGTGCGGCATAGCCATTGGCCAGATGGAATCGACATAATGCCATAACAAGCTTGATGAACACAAATATTACACATGTCGCAGAACACCATTTCATTCCCTTCCTCTGAGTCCGGCTGGAAAAAGAAAAAATAATTACAGAATTAAAGCTTCACATACTCAAAATAAAGCGTTCCCATCGTAAAATTTTGCAATATTTCATTAACTATGATGTACAGTGAAATAAAAGATAAGGGACTGGCATTGAGGAGCTTACAACCATACCAGGAGTTTCATTTTTAAGGCCAGAATTACAGAATTAAAGCTTCACATCCTCAACATAAAGCGTTCCCATCGTAAAATTTTGCAATATTTCATTAACTATGATGTACAGAAAAATAAAAGATAAGGGACTGGCACTGAGGAGTTTACAACCATACCAGGAGTTTCATTTTTAAAGCCTTGTCTACATGAGTGCACTTCGTAGGAAACGATATACAATAAAGACAAAAGGAAAATAGAGCAATCCTGTTGGTTGGTGGGGAGGTTGCAATGGGCAAAGGAGGATAATGACGGACTAACTGTGAGGTCACTTGTGGGTTACCATTAGTTGGATTTTACTTAGAAGAAAGGAACCAGCGCGATTATAGTGCTCTAAAAATGTTGCTCCATTATAATGAATCTCTCTGAATAGCAAATAGTACTTGCTTCTTACCAAAAAATAGTTAATTTTAGAGGATGATTGTGTAAATTTTAATACTGTACATGCATTAAGTAATTTTTAAAGGGAAGAAGAAGCCGCAAAATTTTGAAAACACTGTAATTGCGCTGGTTCCTTTTCACTACAAGCGATCCAGTTAGTCTATTGCATACTTTTGTTCATTGCAACCACCTGCTTTCACCGACACAATCGCTGCATTTCTCTTTCGTCTGATACTTTGTCTATCAATTTCAATGGTTGAACCACTGCCCTTAAACGCTTGTTGCCAAGTGTGTCAATATGTTGATATTTTTTGGATCTAAGTTTTACTGCACAGGGTTGCCAGCCAAATTATTTTTTTCCATTCCCTGACTTTTCCCTGACTTTCCAATATTTTTCCCTGACTTTTAAGTATGGATCTGACGCAGTCTGTTAAAGTGAAAATGAGCATGAAAATCCCGCAACGCGAGTCCGAGACCGCCCGCGCCTAATTCCACGAAAAATCAGAAAAATCCCTGACCAACACCGAAATTCCCTGACTTTCCCCGGTTGATTTTTTTTCCCTGACTTTTCCCGGTTTTCCCGGTCACTAGCAACCCTGACTGCACTTTGTTAGATTAAATAACAAAACTGAAGAGAACCTGCTTCAGTGCCTTTTCTATTGTGCATGGCGAATTCAAAAACTTGGATGACGGGTACTGTGATTTCGAAAAACCCTGTAAATAACTGCTGCTCATTCTTTGAGAGTATGACACCGTTTTGATACTATAGATACAAAGTAGAAGGCAGCCGAACATTGTTGATACAAAAAGCTTACTACTCTCACAAAAAAGCTGATAAAAAAAAAGAGTATCATAAAGAGAAAATATAAAGAAAAATCACTTACCGATCTACAAACATCACAGATGACATTTTCGTCGAATTCAATCCCTAGACCTTCTTCTTCTTTCACAATAGTTTGCACTTTGTCCCAACATCGAACCTCCAATTCTTCGATCACAGCCTCTAGTTGACTTTCATTGATGGGTTGTTGACCTACGAAACAACAATTATCAATATAAGGGCACGAAAATTTCACAAACTAATTGCTCTAATGAAAGAATACAACATTTTCGTCTACACCTATGGGGAATGCAGTGACTGTACCTCTCAGAGTTGTTGCAGACTAAACCGAGTATTTTAGATAAGTTATTTTCAAGAAAAAATAATGAGACTTGAAGTGACATATACCTTCTTTTCAAGTTTTAATTCTTCTTCTAATTTTTTTTTTCCACCTGTTTCAATAATTTTTCATCTGTTTCTGCATTTTACTTGTTTTAATTCTTCAGATAACTGACTTCCCCTTTTAGGTATTACATTTTTTTACAGCCTAGCACAACAGGTCATAAATCTTGAGTTTCATTGTTTGTGATCACTACCAGAGATTCAGCAATGAAGAAATTCATTAAAATGGCATCAGGCTGGGACTGTTCCGAATATTGAGTGATCAGAAGTAAATGGTCAACCTAAAAAAAGTAAGTAAAAATACATCCCACCAATCTCTCACCCCTTCAACTTTCTGTTGGGCCAGGGAACATTAAAGTTTGTCCCTCAACTTTCGTTTCAGAAGAGCAAATGGCCTGATACCTTGCGCAAGTAGATTTAAAATTCCTGAAATGCTGAATTGAGTCAGATAGCTTATGAAGATCTACCGAAAAGTTAACGGCTAGGCTGAAAATTGAGAGATGAAGTTGATTCTTACCCATGCCAGCACGTTCTCCGTTGTAGATATTGAGCCATGCAACATCACAGTCATCTAAATCATACAAAATGGCTTTTTCTGCTTTGGCTGGCATATTTGATAGCACAAATTCATCTGGTGTAAAATGCTCGGTTTTATGGATATGGATGTATTTGTTTTTTGGCCTGAAACAAGTAAAAACAACAATTGATTAAACAATCTACTGAGGCGAAGAAGCAGAGGACATGGCAGTATTTCTGTGCAATATTTCATGCTTGACAGACCCGTTACTGAGAATGGTACATAGTCACTATTAGGTTATGCCTTCTGCAAAGAGAGGAGAAACCCAGCGAAATTCACAAAGCTGACTGCTTCTTAAGGAGTCACAGTTGGCACTGCAAAGAGAGAGAGCATTTACAGAGGAACCTTGAATTATTGGATTCTACAGGACCGACAGTCAATGCGTTTAACAGTGGAATCCACTAATTCTATTCCACGGATTTTGACGGAAGTCAACGAAAATGTGTAAATCAAGGTTTTTCCAAAAAGTTTTAAAAATTGTTTTCCCCCCATCAGAGAATAAACTATTAGTTAACTGATTTAGATGCTTCGTCATTCGACAATTGCTGTTAAAATGTTAACAGAGAAAGTAACAGTCCATTTAGTATTACATCGATATATTCTTCGGTTTTTCAGTCTTCTTCATTTAAATTTGCCCCAGCCCCTCCCAAGGAAAAGCTACGTGAGAAATAATACTTGTTTTATTTAGGATATTTGGTACTGAGTCACCTGAGCGGTTCACTACTGTTATTCAGAGAACCTCGAGATAAGATGTTGAAGTTTATTAAGAGCTATCTTACCAATGTCCTGGCAAGAATCTACTGGCAGGGTGTCTACTAAAACAGGCTGGCCAAAAATCAGTATTTTTACAGTATTTACTTAGCATATTCCCAAGCTATTCAGTACCTCTTCCACAGAAAAATTCAGTACTTTTTCAGTACCGCCAATTGAAAAACTTCGCAAAATTTCAAAAATTTGAATTTCTCGCTCAAATTGCAACAAAAAAGACAAAATTTCCGGACCTTCATGCAGAATTCCGCACTTTTTCAGTACTTCCCGACCACCCTTAAAGATCAGTACTATTTCTGAACTTGTAGACACCCTGACTATATGAAACTGACACATAACATTAGTACACAAGATATTAATGGTGGATGATAATAGATTTTTGACAACCTTTCCATACAAATAAATGGAAACACCCAAAGTAGGCAAAACTATGGAAGCTGGCTTACAATTTGAATTCGGCATGCCGGTGTGCTGGTCGATGAGAGACAACGGTGACTGAGGGTCCAGGAAGAGAATCTGGATTGACAGGAACTTGAACACCACGTTCCCATTCTTGCTTCCATTGATCTGTTATCATCCAGTACTCATCCGCCGCAAGTGGCTCAGAGTCCGGTAATTTCATTGCACTAATTAAGTCTTTTCGGAACAACTGCGGATGAGAAAAAAACATAACACATGACGAAACTGAACAATACTGGCTGCCTATAGAAGTACAAAAGAATATGAAATTTTAAGCTCCTACAATTCAAATCTGAGCTCTGATGAAAGTCCTGTTTTCGTGGCAATGTAATCAATTGAAGCTGCCCAACTTCGAATTGCTTCATGTTACTGTTGGGACTTGGATTCGGATTTAGGATTTGGTGTCAAAATGCTGAAACCCAAATCCCAATGCGCGAATCCTCTAAAATTTCAAAATACACGCCATGAAGCCGGATCCTGAAGATTCCCGAAGGTTCTCAAATCTCGTCGAATATCGATATCGTCTCTCGATCTCAAATTTTGACTCGTCCTAGAATGCTCTTGGACAGTAAATATTGGTATAAATATTCGCTGTGCGAGATATTGCAACCAGTATTAAAATTTAAAAAAAAAATAAATGAAAAAAAAGTACTGAGTTTCTGAAAAGTGACGGATTCGCAATGGATTTGGATTCGAGGATTTGAGAGTTAAAATTTGGGATTCGACCCAACCCTACTTAATGTGGTGAGATTTAAAAAAATACTGGGATGCTATTTGATTCTAAAATATAGAGGGGAAATATATACCCAGATGAGCTCTTTGTTATTCTACTATTTAAATCGATGAGACTAAACTGCTTTTGACAAATTTTAGCTTTTTATTAAGCCTGACTTCACGCTAAGCCTAATTATTGCACTTCACCAGCCTAATTAACTTTTTCTGCAAAATTATAATGAGGCACCTATGGGCAGATGCATCATGAAAGAGTGCAAAACTAAAAATTCTACGCCCTAAAAGACTAGTGTAAAAAATCTAATAGCAATTAAATCTGTGAGAATGAAAACAAACTAACTCACATTCTTAAAAAATGCCCAAATTTCATGGAGATGTCCCATTTTAATATAAGCCACTGAAGATGGCGCATCTACCTATGTCAACTTGGGCCCTCAAAGTATCTCACAGTAATAGTCTTTCGCCACCAAAAAGTTTTTCTTGAACAAACTTCTTCACCTACTACGCAGGTTTTTATGTATCTTGAACATTTACATTTTTCCTAGTTGGTGTGTTTTCATTCTCACTGATTAAATTGAAAAAACTAAGAAACTAAGAAAATAGTATTCGCTATTCATGACAGCTTCTTGAATTTTTAAGTCTGGAAGAATAGCACTTCTGAATTTTCCGCAAAAAAGAAAAAAATTCCCTTTAAATGCTTAAAATCAAAAAAAGATTAGAGTCATGAAAACATGGTGACTTACCTCTGCAGGGGCTTCGGTGACAGTCCGATTGTAAATGGATGATGCTTTGAGCTGATCTGCAAGGGATCGCGAGGATCCCCAAATGGAGTCTTCATCATCCTCACCGCCCCCTGTACCCTGTGATCCTCCGCAGTGTGAGTGCGTCCCGGGCGGGCGACCTTTCCGCCTCTTGGAAGGCACTGTGAGAAAAATTAATAAAGAGAGAATTAAGTACTGCACCTGATTCGAATGATACAAATTGTGTCTGATGGATATCCTACGTTCTAATATCTAATTAAGATCATCATGAGTTTGTAACGCAACAAAAAGTAAAATACCTTTGAGAATTGGAGGACATAATTTTAAACATGGTTCTGAATGGATTGCATCGTGAAAAGTAATAGAACTATGAAAACTTCACACCATGACACCAAACATAATAACTGACTCATCCACACGAGTGAACTCATGGATGAGGGAAGTTGATTGTTATTATTGTTGTACATTGTAATTTGAAGAATGTGAATAAATTGAATTGAATTGAAACACAGCAGATTAGAAATTATTTTTATCAAAAATTTGTAGAGCATCATAACTCCAGATTGGGAAGGCATTTTGGTGCGTTTTTGATTCCAGTATAATTTGTTGAATACTCCTTCAAAATCTTTTTATCATCATAGGACTACCCATAGAATACCAAAGAATTCGGCGCTGACTAGACTTTGAGATTTTATGATATGATGTGCCTTAGGATCTCCTCAGTAAAATGAGCTTTTAAAATTGAACTCTCCACATGCCAATCCCAAGGAAAGCAGGTGTGAAAAATGCACTTTTCAGCAATTTAAATGTATTACCAAACGGACAGGAAGATGCGGAACCTTTTCTTTTAAATTGAGTTGATATGCCATCTTATCTCCCTGGCTGCAGTAAGACAAAGAAAGAGGTCCATCAGCTGCATGCTTCCTTTAGATAATGCATGTAGATTGCCAAAAAATGCACTTTTCAGACCTGAATTTCTTGAGAGTAGCACATTGAAAGTTTAATTTTAAAAACCTCTTTCATTCAGGAGATTATAAGGAGCATCTTAATAAAGAAAATCTCGAAATTTAGCCACAGCCGAATTTCTCAGTATTCCGAGGAAAGTCCATTGAGTTTTCATAAATTACCGTCCTTTTTCCCATAGACAATTAAGGATGCAGAATAGAACTTTCAAACTAAAAAAAACGAGAGAGAACAATTGAATTTTTCTTACCTGGGCCATCGTCCCTCGGGGCTTGTCTCTTTCCCCGATGAGACATGTTGTAGTCTTCGCTCCTGTAGCTTAGCGGCCTGAAAAAAGGAGGATAACTTTCAACTAAGTTACTAGCAACAAACAAAAAATAAAAACCACTTGACATTATCAAGATCCTAATTTTGTTCTAAACCATTGTCAATGATTGCAAAAAACTCTATTCAGTGACTACACTGTCATTCAGAGCAAAACCGCTGTGACTGCATCCTAAATGTTTTTCATTTGCTTCTGACAAAAAATTCCAATACGGCAAGGAGACCAAGGAGCGCCCATCTTTTATATTTTCAAGGTGAAAGTGACACAGGGTGTCTAGCAATTTTCAAAAAAAATTTCATGATTTCCCTGACAAAAACGGCCAAAAAACCAGGACAAAATTTTAAATTTCCTGACAGACGGAAAAAATAATTCCCTGACAAAAAGAAAAAATACTCCTGACTTTTTGGCACGGTTGAACTGGTTAGATGTACTTAATAATGAATTTTTTAATGCTTTGTGAATATAATGGAATAAGGAGAGCAAAATATGTGGTGCCTAAACTTATGCCAGATATTATTGCTTCATTTTTAAAATTTAAAAGACACCAGCAGAAATTCTGGTAGAAATTTTGATAGAAATCTACGCAAGAGTACATTTCGCGAAAAATTTTCTGAAATATCGGTGTTTTTTGATTTCCCTCTTGTTTTCCCTACACAACAATCGCTTGCAAAATAAAATTCTCTACCATTCCGAACTTTTGCGGATTCCTTGATGATTTCCCTGACACAAAAAAGATTCCCTGACAATTCCTGATTTGCCCGGTCGCTGGACACCTTGAGACATATCACTGGAAATTCAATTTGAAAAAAAGGAGGCATGATAGTAGTTATGTTACACTCGTAACGTAACACTCATACACACGTTAATGCCGTTATCAGTGTGTTCAAAGGACCAATGCAAAATGTGGAATGGAGTTACGGTATTTGTGCTTTGGACAGTAGTATAAAACATCAGATGATGTAAGAGGGACTCAATCAAACTTCAGACTCTTCGCTTACAGTAGAATCTGAGTGATAAAGAAGCAAAATAAGGCTACAAACAGTACGCTTTCATCTTCATGCTGAAGAGAAAAAATGAGTAAAACTAAACTAATGACTGTTTGTCAGACAGCAGTCCAACGAACAAGGGTGCAGAATCTTTTTGGCTATGCGAAAGGCAAGTTGCGATTGTATGTTGGAGTTTTTCAGCCGACTTGCGTTAAATTTAGCCTAAAGCTGATATCTCACTACGGAGGAACACACGAGCACAATTTTCCCTCAAAGAGGTATGCTGCTCATCTGATACTCTGATATCAGTTTGTAAAAGTTGCGATTGGTTGCCTATAAAAATGGGATGGCCTCGGAATGCGGTATCAAAATGGGCAGGCCCAGCATGGTAACGTAAAAACTTGCGTTTTCCGAAAAATTGAAGTGAGAATCGCATATTTGCGGCAAAGTCATGAGAGATATTGTGCATTTTTAGCAAAATCACAGCGATTTGTGAAGAGAGAGGAGAAAAAATATTAATTGAAAATTTACAAGGAAACAAGGGTTTTTAAAGCAGGAAGGTCAATTTGAAAAATAGGAGGGCTGAGAACTTTTTGCATCCCTGCGGCAAGGAAACTACGAAAAATAAAAATATTCTGCTAAAGTCTTCTAATAAATGAACTTTAAAAAGCATGGCTTTTTTTTATTGATATTTTTCAATTAAAAAATACAATTTTATTAGGTATTTCAGTCCACTAATTGCACCTCAATCAAAGGGGGTAGTATTTTTTGTAATCTTCTGACATCTGGGCACAATACTTACCTTCGGTAAATTTTAGATTTTTCATTGCAAACATAAAATCTTTCTACGTATTGGTTAAATGTCAAAAATTGATAAAATTTAAATAAAAAATGAAAAACTTGCAAGAATTTGTTTGGTTGATTTAGTGTACTGCAGGTTCATGAACTGATATTCTCTGGATTTGAGCCAAGCCGTCTAAAAAAAAATTTTATCTCTATCTTCACAAAATAATGTAACGCTCTTCATGGTTAGAGAAGAAATACTTACTACAGAGCCCAATTTGACGAAGAGAATGATATAAGAGTAAGTCAATTAGTGAAACCGACATATCTGAAAAAAAAAGAGGATAAACAAAATTTATTAGTGAGAGATTTTTAAAGTATGCTGAATAGCGACATATATTTTGATAAACCTTGAGAAATCCAGGAAAATCGTAAAGCAATAAAATTGATAATTTGGCCTAATGCAAAAAACGTCTCATCAAAATTACATTCAATCTTAAAAACGTTTTCTTCAAGTTTAACTTCACAAATGCCCTTTTGAATTGCAGACTTCCTAACTTGAACAAAATGTTTCAATTTAATCGCAGGAGTAAACATATTTTGTAAACCTTGTACTGTGCCATCCCTTCTTTAATTCCAGGAAAAAATAATAGCACTGACATTGAAATGTCAAATCTTCAATTGTTACTTCTGTTGCTATTGGAAATTTCCTAATTGTTCCTAGAAATCATTAAAGTATTTTTCCTTTTAATCTAATGCATGGTGTCTACTTTTCTTGGCAAAACTCATTCCCTGATTTTCAGGAGCTTATTTCCTGATGAGAAACCGAAGTTTTCTCCCACTTTCCCTGAATTTTCTTGGGGAAAAGAATATAATTTTCCAGAGTTTTAGATATGAACATCGATTTTAATTAATCTTACAACCATTTCTTTGGCGCACATTCAAAATTTTAATTCAAAAAATGTTCCTGATGTTGATATTATCTGGTCACTGGAAGCTTCTAAGTTATTTTAATGATTCGAAGCTTTAAATGTGGCACTCAAGAAGTTACAAAAAGCGGCTCAGGTGCAATAACATTCGCCCTAATAACGATAGATACTTAAAATTTCCTTACTGCAATTCACTTTTGTGCACTAACAAACTAACGATTAGTATTACATTCATAAATACTCAGCAAATGACTGTACTAATAAGATAACCTGCAGAAAATTAAATTGAAGTGAGAGCGAGAAATTGCTCGATTCCTCTTTCATAAAAAATTTAAAACACAAAAGCGAAATAGTGCCGAAATTAGCAGAATAGCGCTCGGTCAGATTAGACTGCCAAATTTGAAAACGAAATGATCACCATGATCTAATGTTACACAAGCCTCCTTAATCCAAGGAAAAATATTTTATAATTAGTGGCGAGGCATGAATAATATTCCCCCATTTAAAGCTATGATAAAAAATTGATTATTGAGATGTTCTTCGCGAACACCCTGTTTATCAATCTTTTCCCATAGTTTTAAATGGCAGATCAATCGATTTATCGCAAAGCACGCCACTGCTTTTAATGTTTCAACTACGTTCAAGCATGGCTTAAAGAAAAGGTATCCGCTCAAAAATGAAAATTGCAACACTCAACCAGTTAACAAAATAAAAACAGCACCTTGAAAAACGTATCTTAAAAATGTTGAGGTTCTTTGAATCCTATCCTTTTCCTTTCTTCTTTCCTTAGTTGTCCTTCCATGCTAATTTTACTCATATCTCCACTTTAACATAGGAATAATATGAATTTCTTTGATTTTAAAAAAGGCCAAAATCATAAAACTTCGGTCACATCCTCACTTTTCTCTTTTCAGTAATCTTAAACACCGGTTGCTGATGATGATTAATCTATCTTCCACCGCTAAACTTGCCTCAGAAAGGAACAGAAAAAATGAAGCGAACACTCTGCTACTGCGTAGTCTTCCCTTTTAAACAATGTTTAACAATGATTTAAAGTTGCCAATCTGTCTAAAATGTTGGTCCACATGAAAAATTTCAGCCTGACTTTCCATCCTCCTCCCTAAAGTTTATACCTAAACAATGTGATGCATGTTTAAGCATCCACCCGGAGGAGAGATCTCACAAGACATCTCCCTCTTGCACCTTAAGAAGCATTATCGGTGAACTTTATTTCCTGGAATTTTCTCTCGATAGCATTTTAACCTGTGTATCATGGCTGTGGAGAAGGGTTTTAATAAAAAATGAAATCAGAAAATAGAAAAATTTAAGATATTTTTCAGACCCGTACGCTGTGAGCAACCTATTAAAAGTCAATGATGAGGTAATCGGTTTTATCAATGTTGGTTTTCAAGGTTTTCGTTTTTCCCCTTTTTTTTAAAAAAAAAAAAAAAAAATTGAGGTAAAACATTTATAAGAGAAAATTCTGAATGAAGTTTTCACAGACTTTCTAAAGGAAATGGGCATGCTGGAGAGATTCTTTACTTCGAAATGGTCTGAATTTCATACACTTTAATCCAGGATAAGGATGGAAAAAGCAAACGTAAAAACCATTTTAAAAAAACACTCTTTGAAATTGGGACGTATCGAGTAGAAATGCTTTTAAAGTAAGCTTCCTCTCAACATGGGAAATTCATACTACTGTCCACGGTATTTTTTTTTTAAGCCACTTTTACATCTTGACCTAATTTCTTTCTTCAGCTTCAGAATTGTAAGAGTAAAACAATTTTTGCAGTATAGATCTTTCGGTCCAGTAACTTTGAACTACAAAGCTTTCAACTGTGTTTTTCCAGAGCTGCGTGCGAATTACAGACACTCTGTCCTTGCTCCTTCAAACTACTTCTATAGAAGTTAGTGACCTCTTGGCCTCGAAAAATGTTGATTTACAAAGAGAAAATAATACAGTTCTTTTTGAATTGGAAAGTTTTTGCAGGGTGAACAACCTTAGCTTTGAATTAATGGGTTTTAAATTAGAAAAGCGGGTTTAAAGCGGCCATTGTAACTCCTTTTCCTGAAAACTTCACAAAATTTCATCGGGAGCAGACAGACCCGTTCACTTGACAATTGCATAAAAATATAGGTTCTCAACAGAAAAAGCCAATATTTGGTAGAGGTGGAAGAAATATTATAAAAAATGAAAGAAGTATAATCAATAATTAATAATAATATCAGTCGAACTTGTGTTGACCAATCCCCTTTGGCGCCTCTTTTTCTCCTTATGCTTGATCACCAATGAAACTATCAACAATCAAACTCCTGATGAGTTACGATAAGGGGTCCATTGACGAAGCTAATTCAATTGTCAGAGCTATAGACTGGTGAGGTTAGTTTTTAAAGAGAAATGCTCAGCTCTTGTTCACAACAGTTTGGTTGCTTAAGCTTTCTGAGTACTTTGATAACTTCATTAAAAATAAGTTCGAGGGTTAGTGCATTGTGGACGATAGAAAAAGAACATTAATGTTCTCCCCCTAACAGTGACAGTGACGTCCCTTGTAGAAGTCAGAAATGACTAATTTCAGACATCTAGTGAATACTGCTAGTAAGTCAATCTTGAATCTTTCAAATTTTAAAGGTAATGAACACAACCAATTGAAAACGTTAGCGCTGAAGTAAGAAATTTAATTTGTCACTTGTACTGCACTAACTTTGTAAATGAAACTGTCACTTGAAGGTAGGTTGAAAAAAGATGAGAAAATTGAAAACCTCAAGGAGGCAACAGTCTTGACGCAATATCACCTGGCATGTTAGGCACAAGGATATCATTAGTTTCAAATAAAAATTGAAAATATTATTTACAAAGCATTCTATAGATAAATTAGAGACGACAAAAGGAGAAGGAAAAACAATTTGGTCTGTTTACCTGGATTGTGGAGATACATTAGAACTTGTCTTGACTTCCCTTCACATGGCTCTTGCCCAAAAGTAAAAAAATGAGAATTCCGCTAGCACTATCAGACTTTTATCAGACTTCTTAACTCCAGTCCTTTCCTGAAATAGAGATGACCGTCAGATAAATAGTTCAAAATAAAGGCTTTTAAACATAATTTAGCAAGAATTATCACCTTAGGGACATAAATCTGCTTCTAAACCGACTGTCTACAATAGACAAAGTTAGTTTTGTCAAATTTGTTTTCCGTAGGAACATCAAAATTAAAAATAGGTGTAATAAGATTCTAAAAGGAGTGACTCATGGTCTTTAAAAATGCTTCAACTCTGATTCTAAGCTGATTCGGTAATGAAACCACAGAAAATATTCAATATAAGACTGACTAAGGTATAAAACTGCAACTGCTTTGATAAATAATTGTAAAAGAACGTGACAAATTTCACTAGCCTTGAATATTCATGTGAACTTAAGGTACCTAACCTCATTTTTGACAGAGAACGTCTGAATAGATCGGGAGATAAGAAATGAATATTAAGTCAAGGAATACAACAGGGAGGCTTTAAAATCTATGCTGAAAACTCAATGTGGAGAGTTGATACTTGAAACCGGACTGAAAGTTACACGGTCTGAGCCTACGTTAGAAGGATATCAGCCATTTGAATATAGCTAGATCTCTCGAACTCCATCAACATCTGAACTGAGTGGTTTAGAATTACTGGAGAGGTTGAAGCGTACAAATTAAGGAGAGTGAAGGGAGGACCTACACTGAAAGATAAAACAAGAGACAGGGTTACTTGATGTGCCCCACTCTTTCTCCGACTTCTTCTCAATCATATCAACAAACCAACATCCTGCAGTAAAACATTGTAGATGAAGGATAATCATTCTTTCCTCACCATGGAAATGAGTCTGGTGTTCGAATGGGAGGCTTTGAAACACATTCCTTTGATACAATTCTGTTGGAAAACAGCCTGTCTGACAAGTTGAAAACACAAGCGGTCTGAGGCTCCGTTGGCGAGTTTCGCTGGAGAGTACTTTTCACAAGCCATATTTCCTACATTCTGAGGGGAATGAGGAGTTTAGGGGGTTTCGAACTTGCTGCCAGAAACCTTCAGTGAGACTAGAAAGTTCTATATTTTGAAGAAATACGATTTCATGAGAGAAATGATGCTCAGAGGAGGTAAAAAGACTGATTGTTGACAGGCTAGAGGGTCCATCCTTAAGGTCATCAGATGTAAACATGGCCGAAAAATCAGAGTTTACAGCCACTATAGGCGTTGGAACGGGTAAAACTCTTGTTCCTAACTTGAAGGAGACTATGCCAGTGCTTTAATTGCAGCTATTTACGATTCAAATTTGATTAAAACTATGTATTTTTGCTTTAAGATCCTGATAAATTTAGGCTCTGAGCGCTGACATTGCAGATGGCAGCACTGTGCTTCTTCATAACAACATGAGAAAAAATGACTAAATTTAATGTAAAATACTCACGTTTTGGATCAGACGAAATTTTGAGAGATTCCTAGGAATATGCACTAGATCTTCTTCACTTGAAACACTCCATTAAAAACCGAAATACAGAAAAATTCGGTGCTAAACACATGAAATAATTGCTGTCACCAAACTAACCAACATGTCCTCAATACACATTCGAACATACGTTTAATTACGGACTGACGCGGAACCAAACGAACTAGAAGCACTGACGATACGAAAACTTAGGAGACAATTAAGTAATTCCATTACATTAATTTACACTTAGTAAATGCTTAAAATTACGAAAAAACGGAGTAATAAAGTAGTTTGGCGCCATCATGCCTGAAAAAATAACTGTAGAAGTGCACGTCACGTGACCAAACTGTGAGATCTCGTCGATAGCGAGAAAACTTTGGAGACCCGTCGGATTCCAACAATAGTACCAACTCTTATCACAAAATCGATTTTGTAATATCAATCTTACGCTCTTGCACTCGAGTGTTTTAAGAAAAGAAAACTTCAAACTTTGAAAGTAAAGGTTTTTCGGGGGAATCGAAGACATCAGCTCAAAGCTTCTCCGCTTAAATTACTTCAAGATGGAGGATGCATCTTGGGCAGTTTGCACAGGATTCCATTTCTCTCCGGTTGTCCAAGAACCGACAAACTTGTCCGCATCCATAGCGCATCATCCGGATTCACTTTTTATTACGTTCAATTTTCTTAGATTCGGGTTCATCGCCTCTACATTTTGGATTACAGACAGCAAATGTCATTCAAGTCTGTAGCAGAAACGACTGCAGTTTTCTGGTAGTTCATGTGAAGAGAACAAATATCCGGATAATAATAATGGGGCTTCGTAATGCATTATATGGTCCAGCGCGCACTTAAAAATCCGGTGTTTCCCTTTTCACTTTTATCTCGATTTTAGGAAAAAAATGCATGTTTTTTCTGATCATCTGTCACTGCGCTTGCATTCCGGATTGAATTGGACAGTTAATCTTTCAGCTACATCATGTTTTAATAGGCGATTTCGATTTTTTCAAGCACCCTGAGTCTGCTATGTAATAAAGGGTATTGCGATGGGAGGCAGTCTGGAGGGGAAGGGGAAGGGTGAGAGCTTCAAAAACTCATGCAATTTTTACAGATCAATAAAAATTCAGTCAGCTGTCTAAATACATTTCCCAGCGGTGTAGAACACTTTGTATGTAAAGAATTCATTTTTTGCTGAAATACGATTACACCAATTATTAGCATAAATGAACAAAATCTTGTACGAAAGTGTGCCTATAGTTCACCCCTAAATTTACGAAAAACAGTCCGCCTAATTTTGTTGTGGAGGGGGGGGGGGGGGTCTGTGGTTTTTAGGCGTTATCAGGAAGATACTACGGCCTTAAAAGGATCTACTAATTTGTTTTCATTGATTTGTGAAGGACCCGCAAGGCTGCTGTGCTAAGGAAAAACGCCGTACGAGTCTTTAGACGTTACCAGATTTCCCTCAATAAAAACTGAATTTACTGTGAAAATTTGGAATATTTTTCTTCAATTTTTTTAGGCAATTTAATTCGCAATTCCATCTAAAATATCTGAGATTTGTAAGGAAAAATTTGAATAACTTTCCAAGAAAATCCGTGTTTTATCCGGGGGAATTGGGCAACCTTCGAATATCCATACGGTGTTTCTCCTTAACACGGCAGTATGCTTTTCCGTTTTATGCTTTCCCAACCCCCATTTGTTAACTCGGGGAGGAAGCCGATTTTTTTTTTTTTTTTTTAACTTTTATTATATAACGCAACTACAAGGTGTTAGGTGTTTTTGCATTAATTAACCGAAAATTCAAAACGTTTTCATGGGTGGCAAAAATTCACCCTCTCGACGGTGACAATGAAAAAATAATTAGAAGAGGGACGACCTTCGTCCGTGGAGACAACAATTTCAGCAGTAATGAGCGAAAAGTATACATCGAGTAGGGTAAAAAATCGAATTTTAAGCACGAGACTGCTAATTTGAAACTGCCACTCTTTTTTGAGCCGTTTTTTGGCGATTTCTTGTCCCAGTATTTGTGCAGAACACTCCACTTAGCTCTTCTGTTGAAAACTCAAAATATGTCGCCCTCGCCCGTCAGTAGAATTGCAGGTTTGCAAGCGACATGCGTGTCAACTTGTCAAATTTCAGTAATTCGCCTCGACATAAAGGTTTCATTGGTTGAGAAGGAACTTTATTAGTACGACCGCGGCTTGAAAGTTGGAGCGCCTTCACATCCTAGTGATACTCTCCGCTTTACAAGACCGTTTGTTTAGTTGCCTATCCGACGGATTTAAGGCAATATGAGATTACTTGTTTTTACTGTACGCACTCGCGAGTGTACAAGCTGGTGACATGCATTCAAGATGAAAAATTGTCTGTTTGAATTCCAAAAATTAGAATCAATACCTAGTTGTTTCTTTACGTCTGAATTAATACTTTCTTTATTCAACACATGAAAGTTTTAATTTTTTAGCTGATTGCTATGACTATGGTTTCAAAAAAATGAATAAAATAAAATTATAATGAAACAAAATTTAAAAAAAAAAATAAATAAATAAGAAAGAAGCAGCATGAGCAAAAGTCCCTCGTCTGTAGGTCTGTGCTGCCATGTTAACGAAGAACGCCGTATGAACTTTTAGGCGTTGCCAAATTTCCTACGGTAAATTACGAATTTCCGGGAAAGTTTGTAAATATTTTTCTTCCAATTTTTCAGACAATTTTGTCTCAATTTCATCTAGAATATTTAAAAATATTAATGAAAAATGGGCACCAGATTCCCGAAAAATACCTGTTTTATCCGAGGAAATTTGGCAAATCTCGAATGTCCATACGGCGTTCTTCCTTAGAACGGCAGTGTAGTACACGAGTATTGTGTTTGTTCTGCCTTTTGCCAACAGGGAATTTCTCCGATCAGCCGAGCAGAAAAAATACGGCATCACTTCCCCTCTCCAGTAATAAATTTTATATTACCTAATCTCTTTTTTTTTTATTTTTCTTCTTTTCAAATAAAGAATAAGGACTCATACATTTTTTTTAGTTAAGGCGCCCACAGTCTCATTGGCGGCTCCAGCAAATTGGCAACATTGTCTTATTTTCTCCATATAAACCTATGGAAATGTATCGATGTCCGGAAGGGCCAGATTCTCCGACAAGAATCGATTATTTAGCATAGGTTGAAATGGAGGAAATCCGGTGTTGCCAAATTGTTGGATCCGCCTCTGCACAGACTCATCATTTTTCCAATCATTCTACCTGGTTGTTAAGAGAGGTCAGTATCGTTACTTTATCATAGCGGCATTCTTTACCTACACTACCATGCTTAGTAAGAACGCCGCCGTATGAGCCTTCAAACGTTGCCAAATTTCCCTCGACAAAACTTAAATTTCCGAAGACAATTTTTGAATATTTTTCCTCCGATTATTCCGAGTGGGGGAGAAATGCAGAAAATCCATCAAAATCAGTGGATATAATCTGCAGCGATAAGAACACGATTAATTTCTTTGATTGAGTTTACCTATATAAATGTTGTGTTCCTCGCTCCTTTGGGAGAGAAAACTCAGGAAATCGATAAAAATCAGTAGATGTAGCCTTTAAAACAAGCAATTTCAGCCTTTTAGCCATCGGGAAAGCTTACGTCATCCACCGCTAGATCCCCCCCTCCCCTCTGTTTGGGTGCGTGGGTTTATGGATGGCCCCTAATAACTGCTCATAACCCGAGTAACGCAGGTTGCAATAATAAATTACGATTACACAGTAAAATTATTGCTTAATCAATGCTGTTGTGTCGAAGTGTATGATGTGTTGCCTATTTTCTAATTGAAGGGGCTTATGGCCCAAATATCACATGTTGCAGTAAATTGCATTTGCAATTTCTTTCTTGGGAAAATATAATTATTGCTTCTTGCTTCTGGATCGAGGTGTATGATAAGTTGTCTACTCACAAATTGAAGGGGCTCTTCTTCTTGTATTGCAACGGAATGGAAGTATGTTGTAATTAGTTTTGAATTGCAAATTACCTACCTTCCTTACACGTGCAACTCATTTAGTAAATTATTTAGGGTCAGCATTTAATGGCCGAATGATGAAAATTGCAATTTCACAGTGAGGAAAATTGCACGAGATAGCAAAATTATTTCAAAATTTATGTGGCACATAGAGTTGCACTGTGCTTTGTGAGCTTAGTCCATCTGAGAGTACCAAAAGGCGAGGAATCTCTGGCATTTATGAATGAAAATTTTCAACAACTCCCTGAATACCAAAAACATCTGATTCTGAATACATATCATCATTTTTTTGAATATTTTCAACTTGCTGAATGAGCCAATAAGCGTCGCCGTTGCTGTGCGCCGCGACGCTGCGCTGCTGAGCTGACCCACTTTCCACCCTTCTGAGAACTGGCATCACTGTGGCATACACCACCACCACACATCACTCCATCACAACAAAACATCGCGAACGGAGTGTGATAACTGTTCATTCACTTTCTGGAAAAAGCACTGTCGCTGTTTTAGTAATTTTAAAGCTGTTCATCTCAGAATTTAAATTATTTTCAGGTGTAGATTTTTGTGCCATTGCTTCCAAAACAATCAAGTCACTCCAATCATTCATTACCTCTGTGTTTTCCTCGGTAAATGTATTTCCTTCTTGGCTGGTAAGAGCTGTGACTTTCTTTGTCTCTCCTTTCTTGTCCTCTGTCAATTAAGTTAATGATGCTTCGTTTTCCTGCACTACATTGTCCGCTAAGCATGCTGAGCTGAACCCTCAGTGAAGATTCCACCAAGTGGCATTTTTGGAACTTTAAAAAGTATCAAACCTTTAATCTGATAAAGGGGTCTAAAGTTACAGTGCAGTCATGTCAACTTGAGTTCATTCAACCCTTCAGCCTGTTCTTTTTATTGTTGCTGTTGAGGCTTTTACATATACTTTGTTGAATATACACTTGAACGGAAACCCAAAATCTATCTCGAAGGGGTATCGTAATTTTTGGATTATCCTAAATGAGGAAGAAAGTCAACTCATCAAAGAAAGACATTAGCGTATTGTAGAAATCATTCACAGACCTCAGTATGGTCCATTGTGAACAAGTTTGGACTGCATCATGAATTCTATTTCGATTTGTCGCAGAAATGTGCTCACTCTAAATAGAAAGAACGGTTATTTCAGAGGCCAATAAGCATTTGCATTCTGAGCTAGGGCCGTCAAGAGGTCAGTATGGTCATAAATCACAACATCAAAATTTTCTTCTTTTGATGTCTCAATTGACTTTGCACTCAATCTTCTCATTCTATACACCTTCAGTAATGAATATAAGGCAGTTCATACTGGATAAAACATGGCTCTAGATTTTAAGTCTGGTAAGTCTGCAATCACATATATCATTTGCGGTGTCTGAAAATCTCCACCTCTATGTTATTTTTTAAAAGGAGAACAAATTGACATCATTCCTCAAAGTTTAGCAGAACTTTCTTTGCTCAGAGAAGAAAAATTTTAAAGTTTTAAAGAATTGCCGTTGAGTAGTTTTCCGTTTACAAAATATAGTATGACAGGAAGTCTGCGACGTCGCAAACCAAGTTATGTGATTGCCGACCTACACCGTTGGTATATCTGAAGAAGGTAAAATTTATATCAAACCTCAGGAAAAGGAAGTTTTTAAAGCATAGCACCCATTGAAGGTGATTCGCGTAGGGTTCCTGGAAAGATCAAACAGGCGTGTGATACTTCGAATCGATTGAGTATATCCAAATTTCTGCAACTTTTGACTTCTCAGCCAAGGAAAGTACAACAGCGGCTGTGCATGAGCCCCAAGAATTATTCTCAACCAAAAAATTTACAAAATTTAGAGATGTGTTGAGAGGATTCTCCTTGGAAATGAGGGGTACAGTAATTGATAACTATATTGAAAGTTATGTTTTTTTCCAAGAAGATTCCTGCCTTCACTTTTCAGAATTTTGCAATTTTTTGAACTAAGAAGTCAAAATTGGCCAAGATTATTCACTTAAGCGATTCAATTTATTGCATGCCAGTTGGATTACGTCAAGAAGTTGGACTAATCACCCGAAGGCAGCAATTTTCTGTGGCAGGTCTATCAAGTTTTCAGCAGAAATTTTCAGGAGAATAATTGAAGGATGATGGATAATTGGACCACATTTTGCAATCAGGAGCTATAAATTCTGGCCCAGTTTAAAAACAACGTATGTACCATTAGTTTCCCTATGCTCATAAGTGTTTTTTCTGATGAGCCAGGAATTTTAGTTCCGAACTGCAAAATACAGTCCAGTTGCTCCCTAGATGCTACAGATGGGAGAAATTTGGTTTATAGGGACGGATATTCCTGTAATTAAGTAAATAGGGTAAGTTAGGGATAGTTGGTTGCTATGAGACTGAATGGGATTAGCCCCTATCGGTTATTTGAAATTTAAAAATAAGAAGAAGAAAAAGAAAATGAATTCCTCCCCCGGGTGTGAAAGGACGAACAATCAGTTAGATGGCTTTCTCTCAATGGAAATTTCCGCAGGATGTGACTTATTGATGGCCAAACTCAGAAACCGTGTACTTTGATTAGCAGTATCATAGACTGCCCATCATTCAATATACTTCAAGTGAGAATTTGCTCAAATAATTTCTTATGAATGTCCGTAATATTTCTTACGAGAATTTTAGAGGGGTTTTATACCTTCCACCACTTGAGAACAATCATTATATGTAGCGTCACTTATTTGCTTTGTTTTGGAAATTAATTGTTCGGCATTTAAAATTAAATCTCTAACCTCTCCTAATTTTTTTTTTGCAGGTAACTATGGCTGGAAAAGACAGACCACACTATGATAGGGACACAAGTAGCGATACCGAAGATTATCAAGACTCAGAAGATACTCGTAGGAGAGTATTTAAAAACAGGTCAGTTGAAGTAGCTGTGAGGATCAATTCAAGTAAAAGAATTCCATGCATACTAAGTTTCACTTTTGTACATTGTTAATTTTTTAATTCAAATTTTGACAGCACTTTTTCTGTTCCGTAGGTAGTAAGGCAGAATAGTGGATAAAGCTTCATTTTTTTAAAAAATAACCGATGATGCAAAGGGTTTTTGGATTCATGAATTTGATTCAGTTCAAATTAAATTCAGTTGAAAGAGTTTCTGACCAAGATTGAAAATGAAATGTTTTTCAAATGTGGAATTGATCGCTTCAAACTATAAAAAAATGGTAAAAATTGTTTAGAAGTAATGAATTATTTATAGCGTTGAGAGTTCTATTTATTTTGGTTTGGATTAGTAGGAAACAATTACGATTTATTCTTTAACGACAAGTCTAAAATTACTTAGTTCGTAGATATTTTCCATCAATTTTTGAGGCAATCAATCAGATTTTACTCAAGCTTAAATTTTTTAAGAAGCTTGAAAGTTTTTTTATCAATTCAAAGGCAGCCATACTATCAGGGACAACAAAAACAGAACAAGTATAAATGATAATTTATTGTTGAAATTTAAATTATAAGTTACATGATTCCAGAACAAAGTCAAACACACAGCCGCAAGGAAACATAACATAAAACTTGAACATAAGACTAAAGGAAATCACAAACACATTCATCAAGGCTATAAGTAGCCTTGGTTGTCAATGAACATTTTATGGCATTTTTAAAGACTGAAGAATTTTCTATTGATTTTAGATGAAACAGATTGATTTTAGATTACAAATTTTACTGCCCATCACTCTTGGACTTTTGTTATCACCCCTCTTGATATAAACATTATTAAAGTTTGTATTTTCATACCCCTCTATGTTTCTGTTGAATTTAAAAAGAGTCCCATTTTTGTTGACAAACTTAAGAGATTCTGAGATTAACATGTTGCAAATAGTGGGAATTTGAAGTTGTATACCTCCTCCTTTGTTGGTTCTTATCTCATAACTGAAGTCAACTTGAAGTTCCAACTTCAAGTTGACTCTATTCTATACTTTCACTCTGCCAATTTTTAATTTTTATCTTTGTTTCCTCCTTACTTTGTTTTAGATTTAGCTCGGGCTCAAAACCTAAACCGTGCTTAGTGCAGCGACAGTCATCTAATGGCTCCAGTGACCGCTCTCACTCAAGTCATCATAGTCTTCAGAATTCCCCTCGAAATAAGTAAGAATTTCCTTATCTTAATTGGACAATACTTTGCAATTAGGAACTAAAATTCCTGGCTCAGTTTAAAAACAACATGTGTGCCATTAGTTTTCCTATGCAGGTAGATGCTTTTAAGTATGAATCAGAAATTATAGTTCCTAATTGTAAAGTGTTGTCCAACTGTTTCACCTTTTGTTTTCTTATCTTTCAGGCGATTGTATCTTTTTTAGATGGTCATCTTTTTCTCTCATCTCATTTTCTTTTGTTGTGTATGTCTTAGTATTGTCATAGTGCGCATTAACTCAACAGAAAAGCTCTTAGAAGTCAATTTTACAAATAAGCATATCTGAAGGTAAGAGGTTTTGGAAATTTGGTACCATAGAAAAGTCTTACAGTTGTTTATCATCATACTGTTTGTTGAAGTAATGTTTTTCGGAAACAGCGTTCTTCTTTCAACTCCCCTCTCTTAATGCGACTCTTAGAATCGACTTTGAAGTGTATAACATTTATTTTTAATCACCAAAAGAAGTCAAACTAAATTTTTGTTGCAGGTAAATACTCAAATCAAGCATTTTATCTAATTCTCAGGTAGACAGTCAAAATTTGGAAGTTTACAAAGTTTTATATTGACTGCATTAAGTAGAAAGGAACCAAGCCACAGCAGTAATTGCCAAATTTAATTGGGCAGCTTAATTTTTTACATGAAAACGGTTTAGCGAATTTTTGTGCCAACTTCAGTGAATTTTCTGCATAATACGAAGCAAATTCCTTAAAATTTTCATAAGAATCGGCACAACCATTCTCTTGTAAAAAATTAAATTGCCCAAATAAATTTGGCAATAGCTGATGCGGCTTGGTTCCTCTCCGCTGAATGCGGTCCATATATTTTCAGACAGAACTCTCAACTTTCAATATTTTAAAATTAAGAATCCATCGAGTTAAGAACTATTATTGGAAGTTCTTTTATAAAATACTCCATACATTTTCTGAATACTTGAACACTCTGCAGGATAAAATCAAGAGGCTAAACATTTTATTTTGTTAAGACTGAACTGAATTTCTTAATAACGTAGATTTAGAAGATTGAAGTTTGACCGAGTGGTCTTTTACGCTCACAGGCCGCGTGGACAGCATCATACAAGTTCCTCCAAAGACGTGAATCAGGGCAACAGTACAGCAGCCTCTGCATCTTCAAGTGTACCCAGCAGTGAAGAGCGAATTACTCTAGTCGTAGATAATACCAGATTCATTCTGGATCCTGCCATGTTCACAGCTCATCCAAACACGATGTTGGGCAGGTGTGTTATTGTTTAATGCTCTTTTTCCATTATTATCTTTTATACGAAATGTTAGTTCAGTATGAAATCAGTATGACCCAAGTTGTAATGAATGCAGTATTAGTGCCTCCCTGGCCGCTACACTACTCAGCCTTCAATTGGTGTTTTGCAGCCATAACAAATTTTTGCAATCAAACAAAGTCAAAATCATCTGTTATCCTCGTTATATCTGATACTTTTGTTGGAAAATCGCTAGCATCTGGTGATTTTTTACTTGTGTCTTTTAATTAAAATTTACACGAGTGCTCTTGTTGGGCCGTGTTTGGAATGTTTGAGAACTGCAGACTGTTCTGAAGAATTATCTGCCGAAAGCTGAAAATTCATAGAAATTAGCCTGGTAGATCTTTAGCCGTAGAAAGACAGAAAGCTTACAGTATTGATTATCATTTTGGAACCTAAAAAGTATGATAGTTTTTTTCCTCCAAAATCGAACACAGCGGAGGGAGAAAACCCTATGTTCAATTCCGCAAGTTTGAAGTTCAATATTTCTGAAAAAAATTTAGGACTGTAGTTGAAACATTTTCATGGTCTGTTTAGAATTGATTTTGCAAAGCAAAGGTCTTTCCGCTCTTAAATCAAGGTGTCCTATCAAAGCTATCAAAAGAGCTCCATCAAAAAGTAGTAATGATAAAAAGACCCTCACTGATAGCTATCAGAGTTTTTGCAGCCAGAAAAATTGAGCTGTTGTATTATGCATTAGTTTTATGAGCCAAGCAATTCAACAGACAAACATACAAGGCCATAATAATTTGACTTGAGGTTCTCACATTTCCTCTAAGGCTGTCCATTTCCAATATCCAATTATTCGCAAAATATTTGTGGTATCATTACTTATTTTTCTTTCCACTAGAATGTTCACCTCTGGACTCGAATTCACACATCCTAATGAACGGGGAGAATATGAAGTTGCCGAAGGGATTTCTGCAGCAGTATTTCGATGTATTTTAGATTTCTACAAGGGCAAAATCATCCGTTGTCCACCCACTGTCTCTGTTCAAGAATTGCGAGAAGCCTGTGATTATCTACTTGTGCCTTTTGATGCAAATACTGTCAAATGTCAAAATTTACGTGAGTACTCATAGTTTCACTGATTATTTTCAAAATGAATGAAAGGGTAGCACATTTATAAGAGAAATGAAAAGCAATGGAAAGCATGAAAGTGAAAAAAATGCCTGTCAGTAGCTGGTCAAACTAAGGAAATTTTTGTTTCCCTGCCTTCACCAGGATGCATTTTCCTTTCTTAGTTCGGTTCACGAAAAATAAATTCCTTCACTGATCTGCTGCTAATTAGCATTATTGCAGCATTCATGCCAACTAACTCTTGATCAATGGGCTTAAAACTACATTTTCTGAGGTTGATATCTTGCAAACAATATCACGAACAGAGGGAAAACAAGTCGGCATGAATTTCGGAAATATATTAAAAAAGAAGGAAAAATTAAAAACTTTTAACCAATTTTTTGGTTTACATAACAGGAGGACTGCTACATGAACTAAGCAATGAAGGTGCAAGGTGTCAGTTTGAAGTTTTCCTGGAAGATTTGATCTTACCCTTAATGGTCAATTCGGCACAACGTGGTGACCGAGAGTGCCATGTTGTTGTTCTTCTTGATGATGACTCGGTAGATTGGGATGAAGCTTATCCTCCCCAAATGGGGGAGGAATACTCACAAAGTAAGTCTTTTTTCTTTGTCACATATTATTTGATCTCTTCGTTAATGGACCAATAGACAAGGTACAAATTTCGGCATTCTGATACATGTTTCTTTACCAAAATTTCACGTAAAACACGATGCGCACAACGAATATTACCGAAATCAACTCCTTCCGAAGATATTAATGATTCTTGGTGGGTGAATTCAAACCACCCGCTCATGAAAACTCAATGCTCTACGTGATTCACATCGCTCGCTAAACGTTATCATGAACGTCTCGGTGATAAAAAAATCTGGCAACCTCAATCTTGACACTTTGGCTCCGCTATAGCAAATTACTTATAGTTTGAAAAACACATGGTGGGAAATGAACATTGCTCGATTGAGAAGCTTGCTGAAACCGTTGTAGTGCGCGATCTGACTCACGTAGAGCTTTGAGTTTCTTGTGAGCGGGCAGTTCAAATTCCTCGTAACCAATGTGAAATAAAATCGTTAATATCTTCCTTAGGAGTTGGTTTCAGTAATTTACGTTGTGTGAATCGTGTTCTACGTGAAATTTTGGTGAAGGAACATGTATTAGAATGCTTAAATTCATACCTTGTCTAGTGGTCCATTCCGCTGATTTTTTTATAAAACAATTTCATTGGCCCGAAACGAGAATACAAAATTAACTTTAAATGGGACTAAGGCCGCAAAATTAAAAGCATAAAATAAAAAACCTGGGACGTTTCGCGGTGTCACAACCACATTTTCAACCGGCAAAAAAAGGAAATCCGAAGCAAGAATCATACGACTAGACAAAAGGCCTATTAAGGACAGGTTTGTCACACCACAAAACATCCCAGGTTTTTTATTTTTGCAACCTGAATCCCATTTTAAGTTGATTTTTTTAATTTGAATGGTCCATTTATGCATAGTTACATTCAGCAAAGAGACAGTTCCATCATCAGAAGAGAATTTCACTCCCAAAACCGAGGGGAGGAAATTCTGGTTTTTGCCCCAAGGTGTTTTTTCACCCTTTTGCCATTTCCTTTCCCTCAACAACCCTTCCTATTTGACTAAAAGAGAGGTAAATTAGAATGTGATTTTGGTTTTATGGGCCTTTCAAAAAGACTGAGTGAATTCTAAACCTCATATTTGAATTTTACGACCAAAAGTATGTCAAAATTGACTTCCTCATTGACTGAGTAAGCTGATTCAATCAATCTCACCCCTGCAGTGACAATTTTGAATTTGGAGGTGCTCAATAAAAATTTGAGAATGCCAACATTGAAGTGATGTTTCCGAACATCAAGACTAAAAGATTGCTGTCTTCCCAACTTGTACCTTGGAACACTTGAGTCTATGGACCAGTTTTTGCATATTGCCTGTAGATCAACAGTGTATGCTTGCTAGCATATTTTAACTTTCCAATCGCCTTTTAGTGAAAATAATTTTAATACACAAACCAAAAATCGTGCATCCAAATTTTCCCATTGTCAATTTCTATGAAAGAAAACAACAATATTCTGTGGTATCTGGAGTCCAAGGTTTTAAGAAAGTTAATGTGCGCAAATGAAGCTTTTGCAACGAGTCCCTTGTATTCTCATGACTTTTATGAAAAATCGTTTTCCAACGAGACCTCTACTTATGAGACTGTGTCTCCACAAATTTGGCAATTTAGGGAATCAATCTTCTGGCCCCCTTAAGGGCTTCAAGATATTCTGAATTAATGCATTCCTCATCTTAACACATAGAGAAAAAAAAGGAGGTGTTTGCATTTCGAGCATCTTGGATTTTTTTGATGACGTAGGTCGGTACAGCGACTTTTATCATCGATTTTCTCGGAAATGGTGCAATTTATGGAAAAAAGTCATTCCGTAAAAAGTGCTTGAAATTATATCATGAGTTGATTTAAGCCAAAAAATGGGACATTGTGGTTCGTTTTTCATACTTCGAATTCCGGATTTCACTGGCCAAGTTGCACCGACCTACGTCACAGGGTAAACAAACCTCAAGATGCAAACACCTCCTTCTTTTTCTCTATGATCTTAACAGATCAATTCGACAGTTCCCTTGATATCTAGTAAATTGAGTTCTTACTGTATTTTCTAGTTGTATTCTCTAATCGTTCTCTGTTTGTTCTTACAGCTGTCAATAGCACTGCCATGTACAGATTCTTCAAGTACATTGAGAATAGAGATGTTGCCAAACAGGTGATGAAAGAGCGAGGTTTGAAAAAAATCCGGCTAGGCATCGAAGGTTACCCTACTTATAAAGAGAAAGTGAAGAAACGCGCAGGAGGTAGATCAGATGTCATTTACAATTATGTTCAAAGGCCTTTCATCCACATGTCCTGGGAAAAAGAAGAAGCCAAAAGCAGACATGTAGATTTTCAGGTATGCATCTTTTTAAGTATGCTCCATTTAGAGATCCCATTTTCTCATGATTTATAATAAGCTAAATTCTGGCTAAAAATTCCAAAAATTCTCGCTCAAAACTGCCAAATTCTCACTTAAACTTTACTGCATTTCTCGAATTCTTGCTGAAAAACTGAAAATTCTTGTTAAAAATCCCAAAATTCTCACTAAAAATCCAAAAATTCTTGCTAGTAACTGCCAAATTCTTGCTTTAATTGTGTGTTTTCTATTCATCTCTTTATTTTAAATTTGAAAAACGTGGTTGGCAGTGCCAGTGGTTTACTGCAAAATGAAGCACAAATCTACGATTGGTGGACGATGGAAACCGGAGTTTCATGAAGTTTCCCGCGTCCCGCCCACTGGAATGATCGGCGGCTCCGAAAACGATGGAGATGATTTTTCCGCGAATTTTCCAGCAACAGCGCAAATTACGTTGAAATTCGCGAATTCGTGGTGTGAACTGGCGAATTCGCGTCACATGCCGAAATTCGCGGAATTCGCACCCAATGCCGAAATTCGCGGAGTTCTTGATTACATATTCGCAATCAACAAAACTCGATGATACCTCAAAGCTTGGTCCAAGTGCTTAAAAACAACTTCTTGAAAATTCGCACGAATGAATTGAGATGTTGCATGTGTGAGGAATTTACAATTTAACTGTTGATTCTTATGTAAAAGTTCGCAAGAAACATGATGGTGCCACTGGTTTTCTCTGATATCAACTCCCAAGCTTAAAAAAAATCTCTCAAGTTGAGGCCAAAATGGAGGGGATATCTCACCCTACCCTGAGAGTCCACCTCTACATCAAGACATACATTGACAGGGTTTCCGTGATTTCACTTTTTGAGTCCCCGAATAAGGTGGCAGCCCTGTCAATGTATTTGTTTCCTATCTTTGCATGGAGAGTTTGTCTTGATGTAGAGGTGGACTCTGAGGATATCATGGGGTATCCCCTCCATTTTGGCCTCAACTTGAGAGCTTTTTTTGAGGTTGGAAGTTGATTTCAGAGAAAACCAGTGGCACCATCGTGTTTCTCGCGAACTTTTACGTATTAATCAACAGTCAAATCGCAAATTCCTCACACACGCAACATCTCCATTCTCGATCACCTATTTGAAATCAACCATCATAAAATCAACTCGATGATGCCTCTGAGCTTGGTCCAAGTGCTTAAAAACAACTTCTTGAAAATTCGCGCGAATGAATTTCTGGGGTTTCTATCCATATTTTGTACTTTTTAGGATTGGTATGATTCAGAAGAATGTGAGGAAAACATGGAACGCCGTTAGTGTCAAAACCCTTTTCTTGCGCGCGCGGAATTTTTTCTGGCGCGCGGAATATTTTTTCGGCGCGCGGAAAGAAAAAACCCGTTTTCGATGAAAATCTCTGAATTTCCGGATTCCGCGCCGGTTTTCGATATATTTGCGCCGTTTGTGTCAAAATTATTTTTGTCGGCGCGCCGCTTCAAATCTGTTCCGCGCGCGGAATTTTCGATATATCGATTCCTGCTCGCCGTTTGTGTCAAAACTATTTTTTCCGGCGCGGCGCTCCAAATCTGTTCCGCGCGCAGAATTTTCGATACATCGATTCCTGCTCGCCGATCGTGTCAAAACTGTTTTTTCCGGCGCTGCACCAGAAAATAATTCCGCGCGCCACTTTTTCGATATATCGATTTTTCTGCGCGCGGAGAATACAGGATGATCCAAAAGTCCCTTCCACCCCCTCTAACTTTTTACCTAATTGAGGTAAAGATTTGAAACTTGGGGGATATTCCTAGGTCAAGGGGAGCTACTTTTTGGCCCCCCTAAAATTTTCAGGGGGGCCCCCCTTGGGGGGCAACGGCCCCCAACTTTTAATTTTCAAATGGGAAGACCCCCTTTGTGATAGCTCGTTTGAAAGAACATAAAAAAAGAAAACTTTTCGCGCAAACCCGAAGTCAATATCTCAAACCGTTTCAAAATGGCGGCCGGTTAAAGTTCAAAATGGCCGAAAATTCATATCGGTTATTTGTCGATGGATTTGCGCGAAAATCGGTATGAATGGGTATTTTGACACGAGAAAAACGAATTTGATGTTAGATTTTCAAAAAAACCGAAATTTCCAAAATGGCCGCCGTTTAAAGTTTAAAACGGCCGAAAATTGTCACCTCGGTTTTTTGCTGATGAATTTGCCTAAAACTTGGAATTTGAGAGTATTTTGGCATAAGATAAACAAATTTGAACTTAGATTTCTAAAAAAATCAACTTTTGGTCATTTTGAACTTTAACCGGCGGCCATTTTGGAAATTTTGGTTTTTTTGAAAATCTTACATCAAATTCGTTTTTCTCGTGTCAAAATACCCAACCATACCGATTTTCGCGCAAATCCATCGACAAATAACCGATATGAATTTTCGGCCATTTTGAACTTTAACCGGCCGCCATTTTGAAACGGTTTGAGATATTGACTTCGGGTTTGCGCGAAAAGTTTTCTTTTTTTATGTTCTTTCAAACGAGCTATCACAAAGGGGGTCTTCCCATTTGAAAATTAAAAGTTGGGGGCCGTTGCCCCCCAAGGGGGGCCCCCCTGAAAATTTTAGGGGGGCCAAAAAGTAGCTCCCCTTGACCTAGGAATATCCCCCAAGTTTCAAATCTTTACCTCAATTAGGTAAAAAGTTAGAGGGGGTGGAAGGGACTTTTGGATCATCCTGTATTCTCCGCGCGCAGAAAAATCGATATATCGAAAAAGTGGCGCGCGGAATTATTTTCTGGTGCAGCGCCGGAAAAAACATTTTTGACACGATCGAAAAATCGATAGCATGCTCAAATGTTGAGCAAGTTTGGAAAATTCGATGTCAAGATCATTCTATTCACTTCCAGTCATAAACCTGTATTTTTACATCTATGACACTGCACACAGAGCGAGGGACAGAGGTTTTCAAAGGGCAACCTCTTGCATGCTGGATGTAAAAACTTGATATTTTGACAGATCTGAATATCTCTCATTAATCCTAAAGCTTTCAACTGATGAAGATTCTGTTAATACCTCAACTGACTCATTCCACTTTGCCAACGAGAAATGCCGTTTGAGCGCTCAGGCACACTCAAATTTCCTCTGATAAAATTCCAATTTTTTTGGAAACTGCTATATCAATATGTGTCTTCCAATTTGTCAAAAAATGGGTGACTACATAAGATTTGAACTAGAAATAAACGTTACATGCTTCCTCTTCAAAATCTTACAAAGAGGATGATTCACACAAGGGGGATTTTGGAAACCAATTCCTGTAGGAGATATTAATAAGTATTTTTACACAGATTAAATGGACTGCATTTTGCAATTTGGAACTATAAATTCTGGCCCAGTTTAAAAACAATGTATGTGCCATTAGTTTCCCTGTGCACATAAGTGTTTTTTCAGATAAGCCAGAATTTATAGTTCCAAATTGCAAAATGCAGTCCAAATGGAAGTTGGATCATACAGATGGTGCCTTTGGTGTTTTTACCATTTTACCAATGTTAATTGTAAACTGCTGTATCTTTTCTAGGAGTCAATTTCCAGACTTCCCATTGTGTGACTCATTTTCCTCATGAAATTTTGAGGAGAAAATATTTTGCATACGTTGCACTTTAACTCATACTTGGTCTAGCGGCCCATTTTATTCGCAAGTTCGGCAACAGGGGAGTTTGGGGAGCCCCCTTTGTTACCATGGTTAGGGGTGGACGGGTCCCGGTTAAGCCTGTCCCTCTGCAACTCTAAGGGTGGGACGGTGGGCTCCATTCCTAACCTAACCTAACCTACTGATCAAACAAACCTATATCTTCAAAGCTGAATCTTTTATCTGGAGAAATTTGGCAGCATTTGATACAATGTTTATCCTTGTGTGTGGCAGCATTGAACAGGGAAAAAATTATTTATTTTGATATTGTTTCAAGTTCCTGATTTAAAGCATCACTCTCATTTTTTTCAGTGTGTCAAATCAAAGTCAGTAACGAATCTAGCAGAAGCAACTGCTGACCCTCTGTTAGAGTTAGATGCTGGTGGTAACATTATTCCTGCCAACGTTCCGCCGGTTCCCCCAGAAGAAATTCTCGCAGCAGAACTCGAAGAAGCTGTCGGAATGGACCCTCAAGCTGTTGCGGCTCATGAAGATCCTTAGCGCTCAAAAGTCTGTAATTTTTTTATCCAATTTTCTCTCCTTCGCTTTGTAAAATCGTTTTCCATAAAAGCATTTATTGGATGTTATTGTAATTATCCTCCATAATCATAATTTTTTTAAGACTCTGAACTCTGTCATATATTTTGATTACAACTCTTCGTTTAATTTTTACGCGTTTGTTCAATTTCATCACTCCCTCTGCAATCAATACGAATTTCGTCACCAACTAAAGAAAATACCTCTCAACTCTGAAGTTTAGACTAATAGAAATTATTTTCTCTCCTTATTGAAGTTTTTGATCAAAAAATCCGAACTTTGGGCCTACAAGATGCAGGGAATTTTATTCTTTGTCACAGACATTACATCTTGACACTTTAAAGTGTTGTAAAGGGCTAAGTATTCAGAGTAAAAAATTAAAGAAATTCCTCAAATTCTTGCAGGCTCTCTGCTCTCCCTCAAAGTTGCAGTAAAAGAATTAAACCTTAGTAAAAACTATACTGAAAATAAGAGCATCACGGAAATTACAAGAATTGGTTTTATTTTTAATAGGTCTGTGACCTAAAAAAAAAATGCCCTTCAATAACTCCTTCATTTTTTAAAAAAATCCAAATTTTGATTTCTATGTCACGGCCTGACAAATCTCAAGTAAAATTCAACGGTACAATTTTGGAAATAAACCCTTTCAAGGGGTTACAATGATTTGTCACAGCAAACAATAAAAAGTGCGGAAGAAAATATTCTATCATGATTTTAACAAACTTTAAAGTAATTACAAATGTATCCTTAAATTTTTCGAAACGGCATTTCTTTCGTAATTTTAATTTTTCATGGAAACAAATCATTGTTACCTCCTGCAAGGATCCATGTTCGAAGTTTACACCTTCGAATTTTACACGAGACTCGTAAAAATTTTCCTTTTTATGATGCTATATTAAGGTTTGTCTTAAACTCTTCTTATTCACAATCTACTTTGTATGGGGCATTCTGAGGAAAAGAGCAGTTTCAGGAACAACTGGATCGCATTTAGCAAAAAGGAACCAGTGCAATTACAGTGTTGTTAAAATATTGCCTCTTCATAAGTATCTAAAACATATCCCAAAATAGCACATAGTTTTTGCATCCCATCAAAAAATTGTTAATTTTAAACGGAAATAATTGTGTTAATTTTAATACTGCACAGATATTTAGTATTTTTAAAAGAAAAAAAAGAATTTGCAAGATTTTGAAAACACTTTAATCTTGCTGGTTCCTTTTTGCTAAATGCAATCCAACTGTGAATGAGACCCTTGAGTTTTTAGGAAGGGAATCTTATCGTCACACCTGATCTAACCATATTCTAACCAATCTTTACCCTGTCTGCGAAACTCATAGGCAGTTCACAATAAATCGATCGCTGATTGCAAAGAATGCAAATCTCTAGCGTGATGTTTGAAATCTCCAGTCATGATTTATATTTTCCATAGAAAACTAATCAAAAGTTTTCTGTATAATTTTACCTGATTTTTCCGAAACGAAGAAAACTAATGAAAAATTTCAATAGAAACTTTCAGCTAGTTCTCCTCGTAGGATAATCAGCCGAGAATTAAAATTTGGCAATCTGAGAAATGCATATTTGAACTTAGCCATCTGTATGCACTGTGCTCTGTATCATTGTGGTTTTTTAAAAATGAATTTTGAAAATTCCCTACTGAGATATGAGTTAGGTCTGCCAGAGGTTTCAAATCCACGCTCCCTCATCATGGCCCCTGACTATCAATTACTTTCTTCAACTACAGGTCAAAAATTTTAGCATCACGACTTGCGTGCAATGACACCCATTGCTCACATTGATGAGTTTCTAGGAAAAAATTTCAAAGAGGAAAAAAAAGCTCTCGAACGGAGAGATGCTTGCGTTTGTTTAGGGGAATGAGTCATTTTTTCGATCTGTTTTTTGGTTCATTTTTCGGGCTAGCTTTCCAAAGTTCTAGTTTTTCCTCTCAGTCGGAGCACTTGAGGACAATACTTCGTCAGTGCCATGTCGCGGCAAGTGAAGTTGCGTGTTGACACCGAGGTAAAAGCCTCTCTGCTACTATTTTTGATCATTTTCCCTGGAATCATTTGGCTGCATGGCTGCGAAGGTATTATAAATTTAATCTACTTTAATGAATTTGTCTATCATTACTACAAAATACAGGGTGTCCGGAAGTCAACGTACTTAACTTTCAGGATCGATTTTTCGGCTCAAAATATGACTTCATATTCCTATACATATGTAACAAGGTGGAGAAATGGTGCTTGGTCCACATCATTTCGCGGGCAAATCAAAGCCAAGGAGTTCCAAAAATTAAGATTAGAGTCAAAATTATTTTTGAGCTCTAATGCGCACCAGTACGAAACTGAGGGGGGAGAGTGTTCAGCTCAGGCAGTTTGCATAGGAATATTAAGTTGGAGTCACGTCGAGAGATCTATACCGGTTTGGGCCTTTTTAGACCTCATTAGGACCTTGTTACATACAGTTTCGGGCCACTTCTTAGTGTTTTTTTTTTTTTTTTTTCTTCTTCATTTATTCCTATACACAAATGCCCAAAAACGCTTCAGAAGTGAGCTATGGGCTTCCAAAGTTGCCATCATTATCCTCTCAAATTGATGTATCTCTTCGTCATTTTGTCATAAGTAGCTGAAACTTTGTGTAGGGGATATTTTTTAGCATGCTGTTCATTTTTCTTGTTTTCAAGGACGTGCGTCTTCGGAAAATGACGTCACAAGCGTTCCCGAATTTTAAAATTGCTACAGCTTTTTTGATAGATGATGTTAGGGAAAATGGATCAAGGCACGTAAAAGAGCGCAAAAAATCAAGCGGACGAGGTACTGCACGAACTCTCCGAGAAACGCATCATTTCGACGCAGCAGAGCTTTGAAAAAGTTTCAGATTTTCGAGACTCCTTGTTGGGTAGGTCATTTTTACTGCAAGGACTGTAAGAAAGCATAGCGCATAGCTCACTTGTGAAGCGTTTTCGGGCATAAGTGTATAGGGGATAAAAGTCATATTTTAAGATGAAAAGTCGATCCTGAAAGTTAAGCATGCAGGCACATTAAATTTCGGACACCCTGTGTAAACGATGAAACTATCAAACTACGTATCTCGTCTGCTGTGTTTAAAAATTTCCGCTCCCATCTTAGGTTCTTGAAGGAGAATAAATCAAGATCATTCCTTGAAGTTTTAATAGTTTTCTCCATACAGAGAGGAAAAATCACGGAAGTTTCCAAGAATTGCCAGTGAGTAGTTTTCCATTCCAAGAATAAAGAAAGACAGGAAATTTGTAATGTCGTAAACCGAGATATGTGGTCTGGTAGTTTCGTCGTTGATATTTAAGTAGGATCCAGTCATTTTTACTAGGTACAGGCATAGGCACTGGTCAAATTAATTAACTTCCTCCTTATTCTTGTTACGATTTGACAAATGGAAATTTGTACAGGAAATATTTTTAGCTTTTGAGGAAAACTCCATTCAAGCTGATGCATTAAAAAAATCTATCTAAATTTATTCTACTAGATTTTACGAAATTGCAAGGCAAAATTTTGATCGGGTTTCTTGAAGAAAATAAAACAATCGTTTTAAAAGTTGCAATTAAAGCATGCATTTTCTGCATTAATATTCACTTACAATCGGTTGGTTCAGACATGGTCTTGTAAAAATGTCTCGGTCATCTAGAAAGACTACCACTCAAAGGACTGGACACGGAATTCCAGGAAATTGAGCACCGGCTGAATTCCAATATTATTTGGACTGCATTTTGCAATTTAGAACTATAAATTCTGGCTCTTCTGGAAAAACACTTATGTACATAGGGAAACTAATGACACAAACGTTGTTTTTAAACTGGGCTAGAATTTATAGTTCCAAATTGCAAAATGTAGTCGATTTGATTTGATGTTCCTTATGACCTCCCGAATACGATGAGCTTTTAAAATTGAATTTTTTTTGTGCTACAATCGGAGAAAGAGGGGCTAAAAATGTGAATTTTCAGCCTTCTTACAAGCGCTTCCTGATGTAGATGAGGGTCTTTTGTTATGTGTGTGTGAATGTTGCTCTGCATACTTGTATCATGCATAGGATTTTGTATCCTTTTGTCTGTTTTATTTCACCCACCTGTGAGGAGACGAAAACTGTCTTCGATCACCAATATGTTGCTGCAACATTTGTACTGGATATTGTGTGTAAAAAACAACACAAAATTCACTTTTCAGCACCACTTTTCTAGAGATTAGTACACAGGAAGTTCGATTTCAAAAGCTCAAGGACGTAAAGAAAATCCTATTAAATAAAATTGAAAATTAGCTGCTGCCGAATTTCTTGGTATAATGTGCGTAGTCCCTCTATCTTCGCTGCAAACTTATCCTAAAGGGTCTATGCATCAAAGGGGTTTACGGCAGATAAAATTGGGAGTAGTACAATAGTTTAATTTCTCCGCCCTTTTTTTAATTCACAGCACAACTAACACCACAAGAAAGGTGTGATCAGAAATGCTTGGATGTTGGAACCGTGAAGAATGGAAGATTTCATATAAAGATTGCAAAAGGCAAAGTGACCAGATTTTGGTTTTGCAACTGTATTGTAACCGATGAAATGGTGAAATTTATTCGTGATAAAAATTTGAACGAGATTACGTTTAACTGTTTGACTACTTTTTCCTACACAGCCGCAAAAGCTTGGTTGAAAAGTCAAGGAGTTATTGTGAAAGAAAGGATTGAAGCTGAAATGTTTACGATTGGAAGTATCCAAAACCCTTACAGGATGGATTTGTAGAAAAACTAATCTAAGCTTGATGAGTATATGCCAGCGATTCATTGCACGTAGTTGAAAAAATAGATTTTCCTTCAGAATTAAAAATCTTCTTTAAAAATTGACTCCATTTTGCAATTAGAAACTACAGCATCCGGATCAGTTAAGAAACAACATATATACTATTAGTTTCCCTAAGCGCAAAAGTGTTTTTAAAGATCAGCCAGAAATTGTAGTTTTGAATTGCAGAATGTAGTCCGGATATTTATTGAAAAAACATGTCAGCAATATTCATAGCAGACCAATTTTATGGAAACATTAAAAACAAATGTTGCCGGTTGGTAAGTGTTGCTCACATTTCACATGACATTAAGATATTTTTGCCAGAGATTTAGGAAAAATTTGTCATCGAAGGATTGATTTGGTCCAGATGAATAACAAATAATAATTTAGGTTGCTTTCATCTTTTATTTTTCATCTTTCAATATGTATTATAACTATGATGTTATAAAGGTGTTATTGTAGTTAAAACTACATGCAAAGTTTGATACAGTTACAACAAATTAGGTACTAAATATGAGTGTCCTTGGTTATTCTTATTTGTAATCAGAATTTTCAACAATGTATGGGGCCTTTCCTCAGAGATAAACATTAATTTAAAAGATTTTAATAAATCTTATCTTACGAAATTGAAATGGGGGATAAAATAACAACTCAAAATCACTATAAAAAAAAGTTCCTGAAACTAATCCTTGTAAATAAGAACACAAACTTCTTTGAATGTTTAATTGAGATAGACCATCATGGTCAATTTTCTCACAAGAGACAAAGTACTTTAATTTTGGCTGTCACTTACACGACAGTGTAAAATCAAATCTTCAAAAATACAGAATGAAATCTTGCTCATTCCTACATGGTATACGTAAATGTTAGTACATTTCAAAAACATTTTGATCAAGATTTGAATCCTACGTTAAGGTGTAATTAGTGTAAGAAAAAATCATAAGATAGCAATAATTCAAAATAAAAGATATGCTGGTGTGATAATAATTCGTAAAAGCAATAATAGTGAAAGAAAAAATAACGCCTAAACAAAAAATAAATTGTATCAACAAGAACAGTGCTAGAGAGATGCAAAATAATCACAAAACGTAGAATGCATCACAATCAATGCAGCTAAGAGGGCGAATATCAATTTTGTTAAGAGACTACTAAGCTCACACAAAATATTTGGAATAAGTTAAATTTTTAAAAAGCATTATGGATATAAGAAAATTGTAACAATCATGACTGATTAATATTAAATTTTTTTAATTCATATTTTACTTTTATTTTTAATTTTTTCCTGTTATTCGCTATTTTTAAAAAACATCTCATTAGTTTTCCTACATCCAATTCATAAAATGATGCTTGCTCAAAGTATCTGAGGTAACATTAATTTGAATTGAAGAGCGAAATTTACGAGTACTCATGACACAAAACGAAGAAAAAACTGGTTCTAAACGCAAAATTCCTGTAAGTTCTGAGTTCTAGGTAACTTTACTCATACTATTGTTTTTTGAACATTGATCCTCATTTCAAAGAGAAATTTCTTTACTAAGAGAAAGACCTTTAAAATTGCATCAAAGCATGTCGATGGCTAAAATGCGAAACTACTTACCTCCGTTGCGGTGTTTCAAAATCTCTCCTCCTTTTTTACTTTTTCAAAGAGAAACAAGCCAACTATATAGCTTGAAATTTCTGCGGAATATTTTGATAATTGAGAAAAGAAATCAAGGCAATTTTCACGAACTTGGTAGTTTCTCGATAAAAAAAAAACAGTATGACAGGAAGTATGCAGTGTCGCAAACAGAGATACGGGGTTTCGCACTTTAGCCATCGATGGAGCATAGATAAGCATGAGAGGGAAGTTCAACTTGAAGTACTGAGCCCAAAGTAGTCTATTATAGACTGGTCAGCCATTAATTCAGAACTTTTTGACACTTTCAAAATCCATAAACTAAAGATTACAAAAGATCTGCTAATTGAGCAAAAATCAAGAGAAACAAAAACATTACTTACAATGAAGTTTTGGTACCTACAGGAATCACCAAAAAGAAGCCTCTTTTTCAAGTTAGTATGTGCTGCAAAAACGAGTAACGAATGTTTTCCGAATGTAATCCGAAAATGTTTACAAGTTTGAGACGGAAATGGATGTGATGTAACCTTAAAATTAAGTTGCTATCAGTAGAGTTGAAACTGACTAGATGCCCTTAACTAACTTGTGATGATTTTCTATAGCCAGAAAAAGATTTACATACATTTTTGGTACATTTAACAGCAGAAATACTGATAGAGACTTCATTGGGGTACTCTCATCTAGAGATCAGCTTAAAATTGGACACTTATGGAGAAAACATATTTGTACTTTAATAAAAAATGGAAAGTATACATTACTTCATGACACAATTATAGATGGCCATGGGTACATAGTAATCTGGACGTACAGCTAACAAAGCACATCTGATTAAATTTCATAATTTATGCTTACGATGTACTTCATCATTATTCTTTTGAGGAATTTAGATTCTTATATGCTCGCTTTCGTTTTCACAAGACCTATAAATCTTAAATTTAGACTTATTCTGGTAAATTATTATGCGTAACTACACAGCTCCTTCTTACCCTGCCGTTGCAAAAAACAAGTGACTAATATATAAAATATTTAAAAACTTTGTACGTGATCCTTCAAACCGAGCTGCCATGAAAGATAGAATAAGCATCTAGTATTTGCAACTGTTATCACATCATCATGGCAACTTTTTTGTCTTATACGCTTCGATGGGTTGGAGTGTCTCTGCAAATGAACTTTACACTTTATTCTGGCAGTCAATCTTGTCCGCTTATCTATTAAAGACGATGAAGTTTCAGAGAGGTTGGATGTAAAAGAAATTCAGAAATTTTTTAAACTGAGAACTGAGCTGAATAAGACGTATAAACTCCCTGTGATTTTACCCTTGATAATGAGGAATATAATCACACATTTCTAGTTACAGCCATGCTTAGTTTCCTGATCAATAGATCTAACATCAACGAAAATAAGGCAACGCTTGATGTGATTAGGCTATTTCCCGATTAGATCCGTTCATTTGGTCCGCTAAAAAGCTCAAAGACACCTAACTTTGCTGTAAGACAGATTTTATTAGCCCTCTCAGTTTCTATGCTTTAAGCAACTTTTAAAATTCTCATTCTGGTTACTTAATCATTGTAAGGTAGATATGGAATTTTTAGACTTCTTTCTTTTTTGAAAGAAACAAAAATTAGAGTGCGAGGCTTACAAAATGCAGGTAAAAGTGCACTGAAATAAAATCCCAGTGGGTCATTATAGGAGGCAACAGCCAAATTTCCTTGGTTCAAGTAAAAATCTCACAACGTTGGTTCATAGCATTACTTCTAACTAATGAAAAAAATCACAAAAATGTATGCAATTATGAATAAATCATAATAAATGAAGAAAAGAAAAAAAAAACATGGGCAATTAATCTAGGTTCCTGATAATGATCCATAATTTGCTAATACTGGACGCCAACATGATTACATACATTATAATATAATTTACATGCAAATTTTATGGAAATATTCATAGCTAAATTCATTGCATCATTAAAGTCTTTGGTTCGGTAATTCATACTAATTTTTATTCAGATGTATTGTTTTCATTTTTTTATTTGCAACTAAAAAAGCCTTGAGACTAGATGACAGCATCATTGTAACAAAAAAATCTGGCATAATTTTCTTCGACACTTAAAAATAATATTCATGCATTTCTTACAAGGTTTGCTTTGCTAAATCTATAAGATTTATCTTCTTTAAAAATTCAATAGAGTTAAACTAGTTAAATAGTTTACAATAAATTATGTAATTTTTACAAGGGAGAAAAAGGGGAAAAGTGCACTTAGAAGCATTTTCTTTATTACATAGGAAGTACTATTATTACTGTTGGGAAAGTTATTGGGAAATACACCGTTTGAGTCTGCTTGGACATGATTTGTTTTATTTTCAATTCTTCACATAAAACTTCCTTCAACCATCATTATCACTTATAGCAAATTGTAATTCATAGTCACATCCCACCCTGCTTTCAATAGCTTGCACAACTTTTGAATGGTCTAAAGGGACTCAGAGATGTATGGCAGTATTAATATTCTTGAAAAGGAAGAAGTAATGATAAGTAGAGCAAAATGTATAAAATACACTATTACAGTTAAAAATATGTTGGTTAATAATGATTGAATCTCCGGAAAAGAAAACATGGGCCATAGTGCAGAACGACATGTTTTTATTTCTGACGTTGTGGACTTCCTGTCATACTTTATTTTTTTTTCCTAGAGACTCGTCAAAGTAATTTCTTGAGAATTACTTGATCCATTTTCTCTGTTAGCAGAATAATCAGTATTTTCAAACTATATAGTTGACTTCTTCCCCTTCGAAAAAATAAAGTAAAGAGGAAATTTTGCAATGCCGCAATAAAGATGCATGGTTTGTGTTGTGGTCATTTTATGCAAATATTTTTGTTCTAATCGGCATTAAAAAAGTTATCATCTCTTCCTCTGCAGGATTATTGATAAAATTGATAGACAAAGCGATACACAAAGGAAGACATAGAGAGTATGGAGCAATCCTAATGGTTGAAATGGTTGCTTCCTATAGACTAAGGGAGAAAATGATGGACTAACTAGGGTCTCTAGCGGGTTGTTGTTACTTTGTCTATTATCTACCTTCTTTGTCTACTTGCAACCACCCGCTTCCACCAATAGGATCCCTCCATATCCCTTTTATCTTCTTTGTCTATCAATTTCAACAATCAGCCCTCTAAGCTACGTCACTTCATTTGATTTACCATAACTTGCAGATTGTCTTATGAGCTTAGACTTAGTACTTTTCATAAAATCTTGGAAAGCAACGAAATTCACCGGTGAGATATCAATTACAACATTAGAAACTCTTGTATCTTGGTCAAAGGTATGGTCAAATATGTGTGGCATTTTATTTCAATGAAAAAAATAATCAATACTTTGCACTACTTTCTGGTGGGTCTCTAAAAAAAAGTCAAAAATTTCATTTGAAAACATGGAAAAATGAGGAAACAGCAGAAAAATTTAAACACTTCAATAAAGATATAGGTTTTGAATTTCTTGATCAATAGACGTGATTCCGTCATTATGAGATTATGGAGGACTTTAAGTGGTATTATGTATCATTCTTTCACATATGTATGAAGCAAATATACAAAAAATTACACCGGTTTCCTTACCAAGAAGAGGTTTACCTAATCAAGATATAGGTTTGAGTTTCTTGATCAATACACATGATTCCGTCATTATGAGATTATGGAGGGCTTTCAGTAGTATTATGTATCATTCTTTCAAATGTGTTTGAAGCAAATATACAAAAAATTACACCGGTTTCCTTACCAAGAAGAGGTTTACCTAATCAAGATATAGGTTTTGAGTTTCTTGATCAATACACATGATTCCGTCATTATGAGATTATGGAGGACTTTCAGTAGTATTATGTATCATTCTTTCAAATGTGTATGAAGCAAATATACAAAAAATTACACCGGTTTCCTTACTCAAATAACTTTAAGTCATGCAGTCATGCTATTTTTGCAATAAAGGAGGGCTGTTTCCAGCTTGTACAATTTTTTCTTCGTTAAGGGTTGCATTGTGGAGCCTCCTAATTTATTTGGCTACAGGATTGCAAAAAGTTCCATGCCTTCCCTCAAATTCAATCAACTTTCCCCCATTTTTAACCAAACTTTATGATCGCTTTCCCCTGAAGAAAAAACAGAAAAGAAAAACCTTGCAAGGCTCCGCCCATTTCAGGGAACCAGTGCACGATTGGGCTAGTCATGGTAGGGAGGTTTCTGCTCTATTGTGTAGCTAGGATTATTCATCCATGCTGAGTACTTGCAGGGTCGTGAAGTGGTGACCTCTCCAAAACAACTTATGACAACGATAAAAGAAAGATAATCATTTGAGCACCTTTTCGGCGTACAGTAAATGATGCGAGGTACATTGCTTGAAGATAAACTAAAAAGTTACCGCTGACTCTGGCTGCTGCTCTGATGCACAGGCGAACTATCACGACAGATAAGGACAGTCATTTCCTTCAACGGCTCCAGTTCTTTGCTGCTTACAAGATCGAACTCACGAATGAAATAGTAGAAGTGCTTGTAACATGTATTAACGTGAGGCTCCTGAAATGAGCAAGAAAATACTATATTAATGCGAAGAAACATACAAATTTAAACGCTTCGTTCGAAAATATTTGTAGGAACATTAGCTGCTTACAACAGATACATCATCTTCATGTCATATGGGACAATAAGTGAACTATCTTTTTTAAAATAATTACAGAGATATTGGCAATGTGATCACGGGCACACGAAAAGTTTGAAGGATGGAGTTCTTGTATGATATAGAGATATGCGATTTACACACTACGCTGAAAGTCCATCTCTAAAACCAGTTAAATTCTCCTTGCACTGGTGAGGAGTAAGACATTCGCAGGGTTGCCACTTTCTTTGGATACTCAGAGGCTGGAACCACAGCAACCCTGCTGATGTATTTGGTCCCTGTCTGTGCATGGAGAGTTTGACTATATATCGAGATGGACTCTCAGCGTAGCGTGAGGGATCCCTCCATTATAGCCTCAACTTTAAGAGCTTTTTTTTTTAAGTTTATTCCAGAGAAAACCTGTCGCACTATTGTCTTTCTTGCAAAATTTTACATTGAGACAATTACTTAAATTGCAAATCTCTGATGCATGCAAGAGCTTCATTGTCGACAGCAGAGGAAAATCATCTGGAGACAACAATTTCCCCAATTTCCTGAGTATATGTGGTCAGATTGCCAATAATGCTGCCCTTGTTAAGTATCTCACATGGTATGGACACGATGTATCTGTTGAAAGCAGTTTAATACATCACTTAGTTATTTAATTGGAAAACCAGAACAATCTTTTTTAAGACACCCTTTATGCGATGACGTTTTCTCAAAAAGTGTTGGAGTACTAAAAAGAATAGCACCCGCGATGAATTTTTTTAAAAGCATGCTGGATAACTTCATTTTTTAAAAAGCATGCGGAATAACTTCATTTTTTAAAAAGATGATTATTATACAAAAATTTAAAAGCAACAGGCGCACATTGCACAGTTTGAACCCTGTTTTCCAATACTCAAATTTTTAGCTCTTTCTGGGGGTCCTTTCTCACGGTGGCAGCAAAACATTTAGAAAAAAACCTAAATAACCTGGGACTAAGTTCACCAAAAACTTTTGAATGGCACCATAGAAAAAGAACTCCCTTTCATCCATTTGTAGTAGAGCCAGGTTTAAAAAAAAAAAAAAAAAAAAAAAAAAAGAAAAGAAAAAAAAACTGGAACTACAGAAATTATAATAATTTTCGGAATGTAAAAGAAGGATTGAGACTTACAGCTCCTATGGATACAATCCTGTCAAAGTGATGAATATAAACGTGGACAAACACTCTGAACAGCCGGGTTAAAATTTTTCTACACAAAGACTGAAAATTCTTTGGGAATGGTACATCTGAAACAAAAAAAGAGTAAATGTAACAACATATTTTATCAATGACATATTGAAAACGACAAAAGATCTTCACAGATTCTCTCAAATACTTTAAAAACCTTAAATTACAATCATTAGTGACAGTGTTTCTTTCTAACCCATCCTGAATTCTGCTTTATTTGTGTATTTTCCGAAGGAAGTACACTATTTTTTACAACTTCAATCTTAATTTGAAAGAGGTAGTACCTGTTGAGACAGGGAATAAATTCTCGTTGTTGATCTGAGCTTCAATCCAATCCATGAGCAACGACACATATTTTGGAGCAGGTAAAGGGGTTGGCTTCTTGTATTTTTCTCCATCCGCCCAGAGGTATTCAAATCTTGGACCACCTGCCATTGTTGGACACGTTTCTTCCACACAGTACTCAGCAATTGTACCATAGATCAAGTTAATACGATTGAAAAAATCCACCACTGGAAAAAAAATGATTTGTATTATCAGAAAAAAAACCAAGACAAAAAGCCTATCAAATAGAAAATTTATCGTAAATAATCAGCTAACTTGTACATTATTTAGACCGCATTAAGCAGAAAGGAACCAAGCCACATCAGCTATTGCTAAATTTAACTGCACAATTTAATTTTATGAATGAAAACGTTTGTGCGGATTCTTGCGCAAATTTCAGTGAATTTTCTGCATCATACAAAGCAAATTCCTCAAAATTTGCAAAAAAATGGCACAATTTGTGTTTCGTAAAAACTTAAATTGCCCAGTTAAATTTGGTAATAGCTGATGTGGCTTGGTTCCTTTATACAAAACGCAGTCCATTTGAGGATAAAAAAAAATAATACAAACATTTAAGAAGGCTCTGTATAAACGGAATCAGAGGTGAGTTGTCAAGCTGGACTGTTTAGAATCATTTGGAAACAGAATTACCCAAGGCTGAGCGGTTAACTTTGTTCCACTTCCTTGGTATTACGCGATGACCTGCTTCTTTACATACATATGAGTGCCGGACATTTTAACTAACAAAAAGGATCTCCACAGGGCAATGGGACCATTAAATTACGATCAGTAAACAGAAGGACTTCTGTCTGGTAAGTCTACTGAGACAATGTAGCTCAGAAACTATTCTCAATTTTGATTCGTCTTTCTTAGTTCTAGTGATATGATCTGCATGATCTCACTTTTTAGATGACTCTTTTACCTACTTCTGAAGTCATGTTTTCATGTTGATACAAAACCCCCTTTTAATATTGATGTGGATTTGAGGATATTGGTGGAATATTTAAGCAATACACTATGCAAATTAAGTTTTGATCTGTTAGAACACGATACTTATTGAAATAAATGGGAACTGTCAAAGTTCATTTACCATGTACAGCAATCCAATCATTTAAGTCTTCTCCTTCGGGTAACTGGACAACAGATCTTAGATTGATACCAGAATTCAAAGATGCCTGTGCTTGCTTGTGTAAGGAATAACGCATTGTTCCAGGATTGAACTTCTTTTTCGGCCGGAACGTCTGAAAAAAAAGTTAACGATGATTTCACACTATCGCCAGAAACCAGCCTATGCTGACATTGATTTAGTTAGTTTGCCATTTCAAAAGTAATGTGTGACAGGAAGATTACGACATTGCAAACCAAGATACGTCGTTTGGGAGCTCCGCTGTCACTGATGTGCATTCTGGTGAAAAAAACTCCAATGCTGGCGGTGACAAGGAGACAAAGGTTGAGATGTAGTCACCTTCCGGCCAAAGTACCTTGAGCGCCATGCGACGTTTAAAAATTTTTGCCGCCATTTTATGTTCTTACCGAGAGATTGTTTGACAAAGCTGTCCGAAAATTTCACTGAATTTTCTTCGTGCTGCTGATGGAATTCAGTGAAATTTTCAAACAGATTCAACCTACAACTTCTCTGTAAAAAAATAGTATGGCGGACGAAATTTTAAAACGTCACATGGCACTTGTGTTACTTTGGCCGGATCAACATCATTGAGGATAAGGCAGCAATGCTAAACTTTTCTTATCAGACATTGGACCATATAAGGTAGATGCAGAATCTCAATATGGCTGATGCTCATTTTGAGTACACTAACAATTCAATCGTTGATAAAATCTGTCTTCCTAATTCTTGAAAAGCTTAAGGAGAAAAGCCATGCAGAGTAAATATTGCTTGGATACATTAATTAAACGAGAGGAGTAGCATTTATGTAGCATTCAATACTGTCAAGACAGGAAACATGATTTATTCTCTCAAGGTAATTTGGGTAGGTATTACAGATGCGCTTGAATACGAACCTTCCCTTTTTGGAAGAAGTCTACGAAGCCACTGATTGACATTTTGAAATGAGAGCTGAATTCAGATGAAAAGAAGGGAAAAACGTTCAAGCTGATAAATTTTTTACTTTAAGACTCTCTTTTGAGATAGATTGATGCCGAAATTGAGGTGAGGTAAACACAAGAGGTGTGATAACTTTCATTTTTAACAAGAACTTTCTTCTTCAGGTCTTGAATGGTTCACACAGCAAAAAATTAATATAACGCAGAGGAAACCGGATGTATGGTAATCGTGTAACTTAGATATGCAAATTCAGAAGAAAGCTTGAAACTTTCGGAACTTCGACGAAAAAAGCACAAAAACAACTTTATTATTGTTCTTCTTCTTTTTCCAAATTGCGATGTTGACGTTGACTGATGGATTTTCGGCAGTTTTCATGTTTTGATTTTGTTGTTATCGCTGTTGTTATCGGAAATCGGATGTCGCATGGCCGGCGAAAGAACTTTAATTTTTTTAAATTTGTCAGCGAAATCAGTTTATTATTTCCATTAACGACGTTCCTTCTAGGCTCAGTACTGAAAAGACCAGGATAATTTTATCTTCTCTGAAATAATCTTTCACCTCCTCGATGGAAACTCTTGTAAGTACCTTAGGTTCCTAGTACGTCAGTGCTGAAAAATGTTCATTTAAAGCAATACTTTGAAGCTAAAAAGGCCTTTTTATTATTCATTCATCTTCCCAATTAAATAAATACAAGGACTATAAACAATCTAATCCAAAATCTCACTCAAACGTATTATGCAAGTATTAGCAAATAGAGTCTTCGCCAAATAAGTTTACGCACCTCCACACTGCAACAAAAGATTATCCGATGTCCCTTTCACGTGTAAAGTACTTAAATGTAGAAAGCAAGATGGTGGATCTTCTGTCACTGTCAAATAGTGGGTAAATTTACTCGGCGTGGACTCTGAAATGTCACAAAGTCATGTGGATGGACTCTTGGCGTAGAACTATGCTTCAAAAAATCAAGCCAATTTCTCCCGTATTATCTGTTTTAAGATCCAATCACAATTTGTAACTCCCTCTAGAATATGTCGAAGAAATAAATTTTGTCACCTTTTTCACTCATAATCCGCAAGCAACTAAACAATCCAATGTTTATGCGAATTTTCGCGGATAGATTTGGTTGACTTTTTCAACTAGAGCAGCAAGGTTGCAAACTAATGGAGAAAAACGCTCTGCTGCAGTCAAGAATGATACTCAGCTGCTCGATGAATTTTGGTGAATATTTACACCTCCAGAGGTGGGTCATCATTGCTGCCAGCATGAAAACCAAATGTTGTAGGTGCACCGTCATCCGGAGGGAAATTCGTTTTCTCGTAATGGAGGTCGGCAGTAAGTTGAAAACTTCGACCAAATCCTCTCGTGAAAATTTGCCTATTGAACACCTTTTTGTAAATCCAAGCGAAACCGAAACTTGTGCGTGCAGGGATGCAAAATGTTCCGAAGTGTGGACTGCGTTCTACATTCTGGTTGTTTTGTCTCACCCCATGTTACCGAATTGTCTTATGGCCGAATGTCTGATTTTTTAACCGAATGCCCAATTTTTTGTAAATTTTGCGACTTTAAAGTATTGAGTAAATAAGAAAAGAAGGATTTTTCTTGTTGGAAATCACTTCATAACTCAAGATTTACCACATGTATGCCTCGATCCTAGTATTGCAAAATTGGGCTCTTTCTACACCTTGCAATAGCCACTTCTCAAAATGGAAATTCTAGGGTTTTTTTTGTGGAGGCAGAGCTTGCAGGTCTGCTGTCTGTCAGCTGTCACAAAATTTATTTATTCATTTAAGTTTTTTTTTTTTTCTAGGACCCGAAAGCGCATGTTGAACTCGCATGTTCAACTGCTGAAGAGTTCACAAAAATCTACTATGAAAATATGGACAAAAAGAGACTGGTTAGTAATGTTTTTTTTCTGAAGGAAAAACAACGTGTCAGCTTTCGAATGTTGTTAAAATTCCTCACGAAAAATATGTATTTTTGGAGACTGTTATGGATATTTTTCCTTGAAATTTTCACAAACTTTCGATATAAGTCTGAACATCATTCTTTGAAAAATGGGCTAAAAATTTTTTGCTAATGGTCCCTAAAATTCGTGATTTTTTCAAGGAAATTTGGTAACGTCTGAAGGCTCATATGGCCTGCTTTCTTAGCATAGCAGTGTTGTTGTAATGCCAATGTTAATTGGTCTATTGTGCTTTATAGTCAAAAGTAAACAACTGCCAACTTATCTGATGCCAGTTCTGCTAAGATTAATTCATTAGTGTCAAAAATGAATTTCAAGAAAAGAGGTGCGAAATACTTTGCTTTTGGGTGCTGATTATTAAAGGACCAAAATTGAGTTTTTTAAGCATTGTAGAATAGTGGAAATGTTTACCACTTGCCCTTATGCGAGAAGAGAATGTACGCAGTGATTCAGTTATTTGTGAGCTTCTTATTTACTAGAGCATCGGCTCACTTGCAGTACCTTATATCTGTTCAATCTTTTTTGTTTGAAAAATGAAACTCAAGCATAGAAACTTCTCAGACATTTTAGATGAAAGTTTTCAACCGTAACGATAATAACTTGGTAGCATTATTTTGCGCATAAAATGAAGGCTAATGTTTATTGCGTCAAAATGAAAATATCAGCAATAAATGTGCCTTTCAGAGTCTTTGTGATTTAGTTTATGTCCACAAATCATTTAGAGTTAATACAATTGTATCTTTCATGACAGTCTCATTTTTGTTTTTACTTTCAGCTCATGCCTAAATTGTACCTTGACAGTGCAGCAGTTGTGTGGAATGGAAATGGGTTTTCTGGAAAGGAGAGTATCATAAAACACTTGGAAGATTTGCCAGGATCTCATCATACTGTAACTACCTTGGATGCTCAAAAAGTTCCAGGTTTGTTAAAGGAAAAAAATAACTATCAACTTTGACCAAGTTATTCACAACCTATACACAATTTCAGACGGGGCTGTATTTTAAAGCCCTGCATAGACGATCAAATTCCGAACCAATTCCGATCAAAGTAGACATGCTGATGACTGGTGTCTAATGGTAGACTGGTGGTCACCATCTACCATCAAATTTTGACGGGCCGCACTTTTTTGTTCAAAGTAAGATCAGAAAGGAGTGCCACCATTCATCATTTCCTGCCACAGGAAACATTTCTGCCAAGTTTTCATTTTAAAATGAAGCAAATTAATGAGTTTAAGACTGATGACTCCCGACACTTTGATGCTACTTTGATCGGAATTGGTTCGGGAATTTGATCGTCTATCGAGGGCTTAAGGGAGGCCACACACGGGCTACAGCCCGAGGTGTCAGATTTTTTGGGGACAGAAATTGATTGAAATGCATCAGTAGGTGAACGCAAAGAAAACTCACAGAAAAATTAGAAATAAAATAAAAAAACAGAATTAAATTTTAAGGACTAAACAATCTAGTAATTTTGAAGATCCTTATTTATATACTTCTTTCAGTAAAGAATTTAAGTTCATAAAATACTAATTTTGAAAATTAGAAGTAAAAAATGTTTTACTGTTATTTTGAACAGAAAGAGTACCTTTGAAAGAGTATTTTAAGTATATTTGCTTGTTCTGAAAGTGATGCCTTTTTTTTCTTTTTTCAAGTCCTCAAAGGTCATCACTATCGGAATCTAATAATTCTGGGAGTACCAAACTATCGTCGACCCAGGGGGCAAAAATCAGATCCTAATCTAGGGTTACCCTCCGGATAAAGGGGAGCTGAAACGTTTTTCAATAATGGAATAGGAAAATATGGATCTCAATTCCCAACTTCTCATTCTGAAATGGTTGTTCATAGACTATGCCAAAATTGCTGCCTCCGTTCCAAACCCTTTTTGTTGAATGCATTCTTCATTTTCAGATGTGCTGGGTGAATCATTAGTTATACAAGTCTGTAGCACGGAGGAATTACTTTGTGACTGACATATTTTTGCGTAGCACAGCAAAATTGTGTGTTGAGTTTCTTGTACGATAACCACTCCAAAATTTCCTGCAGGGTGATTTTTTACTTGCCTCAGTGCTTTTTGTATACCTTCAACGAGAGATTTCAGGTTCTCTATCTCTCCTGATTTTGCTAAAATCTCCTGTTTTTCTTCTCCTAGTTCGGCGGCACAAATACAGTATGTGGTAAGCTGGGAAGGCTTGTTGTGTCTCTGGGATAGTGGATAGGATAGTGATGACAGTGATGATATGAATGATAGTGGTCCAACTTAAGATCTAAACGAGTGTTATTTTCATGTTTTATGAATTTTGTACACTCTCTTTATGGTTCTATCAGTATCAACATTCTTTTTTCAGAATCCGTGACAGGAAACAAACTAGCATATGTGATTCAAGTGTATGGAATCGTTAAGTATGAAATACATAGAGAACAGAAGTCCTTCCACCAAAATTTTATGATTATTACCGACGAAGATAACAAATGGAAAATCGCAAGTGACTGCTTCAGGCTCCAGGATGCAATCCAGAAATCTTAGTTCTGGTAACTGCTCCTCCTCCTTGATTTTAAAATGTTAATTTATTTTGCTGTAGAGACTTCTTTCAAATCATGAAACATGGATGTCACCTAGAATCATGTATTATAAAAGATCTCTATCAAAGCATATCTTCTTGCTAAGTTACTCGACTAAGAATTGTCAAAGCTCTCAACCAAAGTTCGAGCATTGTATTGTACAAAGTGTATAAAGTTTTTTTTTTATAATAAATACTGTATTTTTTTACCAGAAAAAACTTTTGATAATTTTATGTGCTTTGAAAGACGTCCGCCGCTGCTCATATTCACTTATGTTCCTTTGTACTCTCCATTGAAGACACTTTAGCTTCAAATTTGAAAGTTTTATAAAATTACATTTCTCAAGGAAGGAGCTACTTTTCATCTGTATTGGGACTCTGAGAGAGCAGAAGATCGCGAGTGAAATCAAGACATGATAAACACAAGTCACAGCTCAGGAATCAAAAAGTGTACCCATGCTTGAATGAGTCTGACCGACTTGTAAGATTAACGATACATGGAAAAATATAAAAATGAAATGGAAAAAAGACTACTCATCATGAGGTCAAACGAGCTTGCTGCATTTGAGTGAATCAATTTGCCCATCTAATACATTATTAAGATTACATAAGCAAGAGTTAGTATTTTTTAACCTGGCAATTTTTGCGATCAACGCATGTAGTAGGTTCTTCTCAGAATCAGTCTGAGTTCTCACAGCGCAGCATAGTTGTTTACTAAAAAAAGATGATGAGATAGGTGTGAGGAGAAGCATTTTTTTTTAAAAAAACAAAATACAGTTCATATACACACCTCGTGAATCTTAATACATTTTTCTCCAACTTAATACACGTCTTCAAAGTGGAGATAGGAGTAAGTAGAAATAATTGCAGCAAAAAAAATGAAAATGAAGAGTCTGACAAAAATATTTAAAGCAACAAAAAATGGGGATGAAGAAAGGAGTGGCCGTGTGCATTTGTAATTTCGCGGGCTTCAACCACTATTACGTCATGTCTGCAGTGTTGCCGAATTTCGCGTGGCGCATGCGTGAAGTGAAAGCTTGCTCTATGACGCATCATGGCTGTCTGAACTTGATATTACGTCATCTTCATTCATTTTTCCCGACGTTTCTTGTGAATTAATTTGTTGTTCTTCGAGATTTGTTATCAGTATCGCTCCAATTTTCCCGCAGTTTCGTGAGTTGAGTTCTTCAAAAGTTCGCCGTCCCTTTTATACAAAATAGACTTGTTCATTTTCCATCCTGATCGTCAGTGTTATCAGTAAATTTATTACAGTGTTCTGAGATCACCCCTTGTGAGGCTGTTATCAACAAATTGTCACAGTATCCACAGCTGCAGAACTTTTTCCCTCCTAGAGGTGTGAGCGATTGTCAAATCCAGTGATCATGGTAACAAGTGTATTACGTACACGTAATGTGCTTCTCGGGGAAGTTCAAATGACTATTTTCTGATTCCAATCCTCTCTGTCAAGTTATCAAGAATACAGAATGGTAGCAAATTATTTCTTGAGGCACGGTCAGTTCTGTGCCTCACACCCATGGGAGGTCATAGTGGCTACTTTCACTTTGACAGCATGCATGTTAGCCATGGATTCGAAGCCCGTTCGCAATGTGACCATCACAGACGAAATCAACGCAGCGGATGTAATTGTCATGACCCTTATCAGGGTCGTTGCAGTTTTGTACAGCTACTATCAATTCACAAATCTCCAGAAACTTGGATCCAAGTATATCTTGGGTATCACAGGATTGTTCACGGTTGTTTCTAGTTTCATGTTCAGTACGAGCGTCATAAACTTCCTGCATGGCGACATATCGGATTTAAAGGATGCTCTCTTCTTTTTCCTTCTCCTGATTGACCTTTCAAAAGCAACTACTCTCGCCCAGTTAGCCCTCAGTGCATCAAACTGCGAAGAAGTAAAAGAGAACATAGCCCGAGGAGTTTCCCTACTCGGTCCGACAATCACATTAGATACGCTCGTTGAAACTCTGGTCATAAGCGTTGGTACTTTGTCAGGTGTTCAGAGGCTTGAAGTGCTCTGCTGCTATGCCTGTCTCTCAGTTGTTGTACATTATGCAGTTTTCATGACGTTTTATCCTGCAGTACTATCTTTAATTCTTGAGCTTGTACGTTGTGGTCCAGGAAGTAGCGTGCCGTGGTCTGAGAAATCTCCATTCATGAAAGCATGGCAAATAGAAGACCAAAAACCAAACCCTGTTGTTCAACGTGTAAAACTGATAATGTCTGTGGGCCTAGTAGTGGTTCATGCCCACAGTCGTTGGTCTCTGCATGAAGAAAACCCTCAGGATAGCGCGGAGAAAATGATCGCAGGTATCAACATGAGTGACAATTCTAACGACAATGTTGCTTCTCAAGAGCAGTTTATCAAATGGTTTCCTAGCATAGATAATATTTTAATTTTGATTCTGATACTCGCTCTAGTAGCCAAGTTTATTTTTCAAGACAACAATCACATGGCAACAGAAGCCTCGTTAGCAGCGCATTTGTCACTTGACACCGCTCTGATTAACAAGTTCACACCAGCATTGTTGAATGGTGAATTCGCTTCCTCCAGGGATTGGAGGGAAGTAAGCTGTCGTCAAATTGAGTCTAGAATTCACCCCAACACCCCGAAGAAACGCTCTAATTTAGTTATGGACAATAAATGCTCTCAAACAGACCATACTTTTAAAAGTGGAGGTGAAGCAGTTGAATCTGAAAACAAAATGGTTCAAACATTGCTCGATGAGAACGTGGAAAATGTGGAAACTCCTCTACGGTCCGTAGAAAATTGTGCAGAAATCTTTAAAAATAGTGGCTCAGCTTCAACCTTAACAGATAATGAGGTATGTAACCTAGTCGTTAACGGAGTGATTCCAGCGTATCAGGTTGAAAAAGCTGTTAAAAATCCAGAACGTGGTGTTGGAATAAGGAGGCGCATGCTAGCCATGAAAACTCGCAGACCAGACTTATTTCAAGATTTACCGTACAAAGATTATGATTACAGCAAAGTTTTGGGAGCTTGTTGTGAAAATGTTGTCGGTGTAGTCCCACTGCCGGTAGGAATTGCTGGCCCATTAAGATTGGATGACGAGTTAGTATATGTGCCGCTCGCTACCACAGAGGGTTGTCTGGTCGCAAGTACGAACAGAGGTAGCCGGGCCTTATCTCAATGTGGAGTGAAAAGTCAAGTCGTCGCTGATGGTATGACACGAGGACCTGTGGTTCGTTTCCCCTCTGCAACTAGAGCCAGTGAAGCAATGGGATGGATGTTGGAGTCCGATAATTTTGATGGAATGAAGAAAGCGTTTGATTCGACCAGCCGTTTTGCGCGGCTCACGAAAATCCATGTGAGGATCGCCGGACGATACCTATTTGTACGGTTTGTGGCAACAACTGGTGATGCTATGGGAATGAATATGCTTTCGAAAGGCACAGAACATTCGCTTAAGTTCGTGAAACGGGAATTTCCAGACATGGAAGTCCTAAGTTTGAGTGGCAATTTCTGTTCTGATAAAAAGCCCGCAGCCATCAATTGGATTGAGGGAAGAGGGAAATCTGTGGTTTGTGAAGCTGTTGTTCCAGGGTCTGTAGTATCATCCGTCTTGAAAACAACAGTTCATGCTCTAGTTGATGTGAATGTTAGCAAGAATTTAATAGGCTCGGCCATGGCAGGAAGCATTGGTGGATTCAACGCACATGCAGCCAATATTGTTACAGCCATTTTTATTGCAACAGGTCAGGATCCTGCGCAAAATGTAACAAGCAGCAACTGTATGACCTTGATGGAGCCATGGGGTGAGAACGGCCAAGATTTATATGTTTCTTGCACAATGCCCTCCATTGAGATAGGTACAGTTGGCGGGGGAACGATTCTCTCACCACAAGCAGCGTGTTTAGAGTTGTTGAAAGTGAAAGGACCCAATCTTGAAAATCCTGGGGAAAATGCCAGTCGTCTAGCACGAGTTGTTTGTGGGACTGTTCTTGCCGGAGAGTTATCATTGATGTCCGCCTTAGCATCTGGACACCTAGTTCAAAGTCATTTAACTCACAATAGATCTAGTGCTTCATTAAACAGTTCACTTAACAATCAATCTTTTTGCGAAACAGAATCAAAAGTTAGAATGACCTCCTCAGTACCAGAATCCATGTCTTGATATTCTATGTAAATCCTTTGAAGTTCCTTAATCATGTGGTACTCTAGTAAAATTCGCTGAAATGAGAGAAGGAAGTTGTAAATACAAACTCAAAAGTAATGGAGTGAATTGAGGAAGTTGTGTACTTGGGTACTTTTGTTTAGAATGAGAGAATCCAATACGTTGATAAGGGCTGGTACAGAGGCCCAAAGTGTGATCTTGTATCATCTTAATTGATCCTTTCTGCATTTGATATTAGAATTAAGATGTTAGTTTTGCAGGTCTCTCAACCATGTTTTTGTGTGCGCAGCTCATCTAATTAGTTCTCCTGCGCAGAAATATTCATGTTTTATCTGATATATAAAAAATAATGCATGAGCTAACAGCCTCATAGATGATGGACAATTCCTGTATTGCTCTAATTGATCCTTTGTGAGATCTTTATTCCTATTAGAAGAATTTTCTAGTTTTGCTAGTACCACTTCCAACAAGACTGATTCATCTGAATTTTTTTGGAAATAGTTTCCTAATTGCTATAATTATTTCTTGTTCAAGCTTCAGGATGTTACCTACGATTTTTCAAGGCAATGGTAAACCAGAAGAATACTAGATTTGAAGCTTTTTCCAGTGTCTTGATTAATAATAAAAAAAAAAAAAAATTGCCATTGGAACATAGTTTCTGATTAGGAAAAGGATTTTCAACATTTAAGAAATTCAAGAGCATATAAGTCTCTTTCCCTGCTATAATTAGTATCAGTGCCTGAATTCTTCATTTCCGCACTGAGATATTCTTGTTTCTGTTTGAATAATCTTGCACTGTATTGTATGAAAACAGTTTTGAAATCCATGTTTGAGATACACCTTTTTTCCAGCATGGTATTTGGTTTCAGAGAATATTCTTGGAGCACAGTTCATAAAGTTGCGCTGTGTCAGGAAATGCCTAAAAAATTGTACTATGTATTGTTCCAGCTCTACCTTTGCATTTGTAATAAATTTTCCAATAAATTAAAAGGACAATAAATAAAAAGGTAATTTAAATCCTGTACATATCCTGTATTTGGTAACTCACCATTAATAACAAGTGTTACTTAATCTGTACAAATATTAATAACTACTCTGTATTGAAGTTTCACGATTCAATAACAATTTCCCTATCACAGTTGCAAGTTCTTAAACCGTTTTGAAACTGAAATTATTTTGCCCAGTATTTCAGAGCACATATTGAAAGTTTTTCAGACAAAAGCTTCACTGACAATAAATGATGAAGTGTGAAGCATCTGTCATTTGCACAAGTTAATACTGCATTAGCTGCCAAACCTTAGAGATTTGTGTCCGCTTGGTAAAACTAATATTCTAAAGCAGAGATTTTGAGTACTCCGAATTATTTATCCGTCATAATAATTAAATGTATGAAAATCACCTAAGGCCCTCAGATTTTTCCTGTGAAGCTATTCAAGAAGATTTGCGCAAAGTGGAGGATTCTTACCTCCCTTTTTCCAAATGTTGTACCTTCCTGCTCATTTTGCAAATCCTTCAGAAACTGCTGCACAAAGATAGTGATTTTCAGTAAACGCACACCTAAACCCTCCATAGCCAGAACAAACTCCGAGTACCTCATTACAAACGGTATGCTTGGCAGTCATACTAGAATAGGGAACATTTTTTCAAGCGTTAACCAGTTTCGATTGCTGCCCTAAGTTGCTGAAAAATAATCGAATTGCGACATGAAACTACTTTATGGGTGCATGGTATATCAATGGAGCTTCCAAAATCAAAAACTTCTACCTATTGCTAACTTAATTTAGAAACTTGTTTTGTTAATGAGCTGAAATTACACATACTTGCCCCTGCTTTATAACGTGGATGTTGTCTCTCATGTTGATTTCTAAATTTTCTTCACCATTAAAAGCGGAGTGTTTTGCCAGTAGTTTGTCAAATATCATAAAATTCACCCCATAGAGGTTCTTTTACGTCTTTGAGTTATTAGATTTTTACTCAATTCAAGTACATCTCTAGTCCTCAATTCTGATTGTGCGAAGCACATTGTGACTACTTTTCCTAAATTTCGAAGCAATAAAAACTTAAAAATTGCCTTAAATTGACTGTACTTTCCCATTATATGTATTTAACTTCCTCTTGGTGTTTTATGATTCTGGTCATCATTGACTCTGGCAGTATTCTCTCAAGGTTGTGTTACTTGCGTATTTATTGTTAGCCCGTACGTCTTCCAGCAGTCCCACTTTTGTATTTCTTGCTTGGCCATGGATTTTCAATTTTTGGCATTGGCATTGATAATTTAATTCCTGTTACCCTCCAGCTTATAACCATTGCCTTTATTGATAGTCTCTATAATACAGTTTGGTTCTTTTGAGCATATATTAGATCTCATACATTGACTTTCTTGATTTGGGTTACTCTTACTTACAGAATATTTGGCATGATGTAACTCCTTACTCCTAGTGATATTTCAAATTACTCATTGTTTGACTTTAAGGAATGGCAAAATTGTTTATCAATAGAGTATCAAGCTCTTATATTAAAGGAAATTATGTGAGGGAGAAATGGACGGAGTTTCAATGCGTTTCCCACTGCATTTCACACTGCCTAATTTTCTCTCATACGTTATTTTTTTATCAGCAAACTGAAATACTTAACTTCTTTAAACTTTCTATGAATTTACCCTGTATTATATTGTAAAGAATACACTCAACAAATTTTAAGTTTCCGTGTTGCCAAGTTTTCTGTTCATGAAACAAAACACGAGAGAAAATGAGGCATTGTTTGATGCAGTTGCGAGCTCATTCTGGCCAACAATAGGTCCATCCGAATTATGCTTTGCTCTGGCTTGTGGGTTTAGACCCTCTCATTGTCAGTTTTCTCTTGCTCAAGGCCTTGACTGCTGCAATGAAACTGAGAACATGAAAGATCTGCTGCTATTGTTCAAGTTTTCACAACGCCGTTTGTCAACTTTCAAATTCAAGAACATCCCCGCATCAAGAAAATTATGTATTACGTATCATGTGCGTCAAGTGTTTTTATTCATTTTGAACCATCAACCTTGTGAATTCACTATTTTATTTTTTTAAAATTATTTCGATGTCATGAGGCATTAGTGATCTGTTTGCGTTGCATGTATTCAAATAATATCGTCTCTCAGAATTATAATCCTTCGAGAGAGGAAAACACTTTTCTAAGCCTCTTAATGCACTCAGATCACTTTTGCTTCATTAAGTCTGACTGATTCTCCTTCTCACACGGAAAAAAATTCAATGCTGATTTAGCATTCAAATTGTTAAAAAAAGCCCATCAAGTTTCAAATGCTGATTTTATAATACAAAAATGCTAACACAACATTTGACTTTGTTCGTTTTAAAGTGGGCGTAGTTAAGTTAGCATTTCTTAAAATGTAAAATCAGCATTTGAAACTTGTTGGACATGTTTTTAACAATGAAAATTTTAAATCAACATTTAATTTTTTTCCGTGCAGGATGAATCGAAGCTCTGAATGTGGGAAGGGCATTTCTCGGTGACAGTACTTCAGAAGTTCTGTAGTTAACTTACATCCTAGAGGAGAATCAAAAGTGTGATTTTTTCAGAATTTTTTGATTGGACACAGTAGAATCATGAAGAATATTCAGTGAAATATAAGCAGAGATTCTGAAACACTGCTACCAAGAAATCCCCCTCTTGCACTTAGCGCCTCACTTCATTGCCATTTCCATTTTCATTAGAGATAGTCGTCTATTTATTACTCTTTAGTTTGATGTAGATAGTAGCCCTCAGGTATGAATTTTAAATTTTTTAATTGTATGATCTGAAAACTATTCTTTTACAACCATTAATTTGAGTATGAAGTAGATTGAGTAAGAATCATGCCAAGGATGAGTTTTTTTTTTATATTTTTCTCATTGTCAGTGTAATATTTTGTAACTAAAAAAAAATAAAATTGTTGAATTTGTGTTATAATCAAGTCGTTTAAATTTCTTAACCTTTTATCATTCCATTGGCGGTTCCTCCTGAAAAGATCCATGATCTATAGCCAAGAAATTTTTTTAAAAGTTGCTTGTAATTTGAATTAAGTAAGGACTGAGTTAAATATGACAGACACTTGGTTTTAATGCAATTCCCATGCTTTTTCTGAATTTTTTTTTTTTGTTTTTTTGGACAATTTTCTCATTTGGAGTGAACATTGCATTCTGTGAATGGTTACCTGCGTAGTCTATTGGATACAACACTAGTTACAACCAGAGATGCAAATTCAAATTTCACATGAAATTATTTTGCTGGAAAGTGAAATTTCATTTTTCACTTAAGTTCAACAATGTTGTAGGGGCTGCGTAGGTAATCTGGAACAATTTTCCGAGAATTTTTTAGGAAACTTCGAAATTTGACCCATAGTGTTTTTGTTCTCTCAAAAATTAAGATTTTACTGATTCTATGAGTTACATGACATTCTAAGCCCATAGCAGAGGCTTCAGAACATCTCACCAAATTTTATTTTGTATACTTCCATGAAATTTTGCATCTCTCGTCAACCAATGAAGAAGGCGACTGCAGATGCATTTCAAGTCTAGTTGCGCCCATTATTGACTCAGCGCAGCCTGTTTTGCCGTTACTTCCACTCTCAAAGTAATAATAAAAACTAAACAGAGCAAAGGACATTCGGCCACAACAGTAATCAAACTTACTGCTGCCCAGTGAGCGATCACCCTAACAGCTTCGTCTCTGATGGTAGTGCGGTTATCTAATACTACAGCCACACGCCAATTTTTCAATCAGAACTATAACTTCTGGCTCATCTGTAAAAACACGTAAGTGCATTGGGAAACTAAGGACGCATACCTTGTTTCTTGACCGAGCCAGTGACTAGAGTTTCTAATAGCAAAATATAGTCCAATTGCTCTGTTTGGTTTTCATGACTACTCCAAGAGTGGGAAAAGGGAATGTAACATTTCTTCAAGAAAATACGAGTACGTAAAAGAGCTAGAAAAATCGCCTTTCAGCCTCACAATTCTCGAAATCTACTTAAAGAAAGCAAAAAGTTTTCCTTGCATTTTTTAAGGTGTTTAGAGAGTTTATTGGCCAAAACAAAAAAACTTGTGTGGTATCAGGTGGTGCTCAAAATCATAAAAATTGGAGGCCTCATGATTAGCCCCCCCCCCCCCCCTCCCTTACAATTTGTAAAATGACTTTTTCAGGATATGTAACTTTAGTACAACTCTCTTGGATTCAAATTAAAACAACAAAGCCTTTACGTAAACATAAAGATTCTTTATTGTGTATTTACAATTAAAAATAATGGACTCAGTCCACAGGACCAGTATTAGGCTATCTCTTACCTTTTCCTTTCTTACCACCTTTTCCAACTTTACCTGCTTTGACACCTTTCCCTCCAAAATCTTTGCCACCTTTGGGGCCTTTTTTACCACCTTTACCGCCTCCAGTTCGCCCACCTCTCCCCTTTTTCCTGGACTTCATTTTTTCAGCATGCACTCTGAAAGACAAAGAATAATTATGATTAACAAATTGACTGAAGTAAATTGAAGTATGTATAACTTGCTATCCATAGAGAAAGTACAGAAGGTGGTGGCAAGCGGAGAAATGTACTTTTCTACATCACAGCTAAAAATGAAGCTGCCCTTCTGATTGGTCAAGAGGATCGCGGAAAAATCGAGACCTCTTTGAAATTTAAAAGGGAGCGGGAAAGGTTGTGAGGTTCCCACTTATTTTAGCTCCTAAAACTCATAACTATGACTTTTTATGTTTCAATATGTTTTTCTATCAATGTTCGACTGCAACTGAAAATAATTTGTAAGTTAAAAATATGTATTTCATATAATAACAACTTTTATCTTGACTCGTCCCGTTTTAAAAGTATAACCATGTTGAATTACGTTCTGTGCGTCAAAAAAGCAGAAATTGGAGAGTTATGGTAATTAATATTCAATTATATGACTTTCGATGTTAGTTTCAGTGGTGATGTAGGTCTTTACACAGGTTCCATCATGAAATGCATGAAATGTACTTTTTTTTGAACAGCGCGCCAGTCCGTGTACTTTTCTACGTCTCAGTAAATCTTCAAGATGGCTGCCTTGCCACCATCTTCTGTATTTTCTCTATGCTTGCTACCAATGAAGGTACTTTTCTGCGAAAATGATTGTGGAAAAAATGCACTGTCACACGCTGGCACCTGACAGCATTGACAGACGAAAATCTTATTCATTACAGGACTAGAGTAAGAGATCTTTGTACAATTTCAACTAGAACTAGAGAAAATGTTTGTGAAACATTTTGTGGAACAATGTGATCTTACCTAATCAACACAAAAATAAATCCATTTAAAATTCAGTATAAATCTGACAGTTACTGGCACCTAAACTGACCCAAAATTGAGTATGTTGTCAGGTGACGCCATTTTCAACATGCTGATTCAACACAGGAAAAAATTATACACACAAGAGCATACTTATTGCTGATCAATTTTAGGCTCTGAGTCTTGCAGCAAAATTCTGCATTTCTTTTTTTCCTGAAAAAACTGTCCAGAAATAAAGAAACAATATTTGACAGGCGATATCATTGGTTAATGGTGACCCTCAACAAGCAGTCTTGAAAACATAAACCTTAAAAGCACGATAACTAGTGGAATTAGTATCCAAATACGCTTCAAGCTGGTTGGCTCGAAGCTTAGAGGTTACTTTTGAAGAATGTGCAGGTCACAGTTTGCTGACTTTGACTGTTTGCTTGGACAGGAGCTGTGGTGTAACTCACCAGGCGCTGTCCTGCCTGCAGGTTATATACTTAGGCCTCTCATAATATCCCCTCCCCCCGGGCTTGATTGAGGGATTAAATTTTTAAAAAAATTTGGCAACAAACCCTTTACGGCTGTGGGCCTTTCATTTGTGCCATTGTGCACAAATCAATGGCAATACTTTTAAAGCAAACTATGTACGATTTTTTTAGAAAGCTAAAATAAAAAGATGTTAAAAGAAATCACTCACAGGCATTAAGACACTGCCTTAAGATACTGCCTTTAGGAATATTTTCTAATTAGTGAAAAAAAAATGCCTCAGTAAATTGTACTTACTGTCTTTGTTCTTGAGCAATTTGCCTATTCACTGCTTTTTCTGAGACACCACCAGAGCCTCTATGCCGCATGACATCTTCTAATATGTTTAAATTGATTTCTTTCTCTGCTCTACCACTCTGAAAGAAGGAAACGCAAAAGCTTTACATATAATTGTTTAAACATGACACTTCTTTACAACAAAGGAAAAACCAGGGTCTTCAACTCTTCCTTCATCCTTCAGCCTTTTTAAAATTCAGTACCCTTAGAATTTGGTTCACTCCTTTTTATACATAAAACAGTAAGCGTAAACAAAAATGATTTCTTCACTGGACCTTCCGAAAGATTTGTATTCTTGGTCAAATATGTGATTATCTTCCTTCATCAAGAAGAAAACAGTTTGCTGAAACCTGTAGAAGATAATTACTGAGGATACAAGTAGTACTTACGACAGGCTTTAGCTTCTGTTTTGGGACACCAGGGGGTTTGGCCCAAGATTTCAAAGTTTTATCAGCGGATATAGAAGGCTGGAACACTCCTGCAGATGCTGTGGCAGATTTAGAAGCTACAGCAGCCAGTTCCAACTAGAGCAGCAGAAAAATCAACATAATCAGTGTATGCAGAATTACTCGTAAAATAGAAAAAATGTGGTCGACAACACTATTTTTCGACTTACGGCTCCTTTCTTTGGAAAGTTCTTATTTGCCATGTTATTTCAGAAATGATCTCAATCTTGAGGATATTTATTTTTTAGGGCAAGAGTAAGTTATCTATAACTCTGCAGCTCGATGGTTCCATTTTGTTTATTCATTCATTCTCGGATAGAATAAGATTTTGAGGACTGATTTAGTCACAGTGTAAACTCTAAAACAAGTAAAGCAAAATGGATCACTGTTTAACTTAATACCTTGTCTAGTGGTCCATTCACACACGTCCACTTCATAATCAACTTTCCTTCCAACATTATTAGATGAAAATTTTGACCGTGTGAATAGAATGAGAGAAATTCCATTCAATAGAACGGGAGAAGTTGGATGAAAAATCAAGTCGTAAAAATTGAGCTTCATATATGAGGACAAATGAAGAAAAAAACACTAAGAAGTGGCCCGAACTGTATGTAACAAGGTGAAGAATTGGTGCTGGGTCCACACCATTTCGCAGGGAAAACAAAGCCAAGAAATTCCAAAACTCAGTTTCGTACTGGTGTGCATTAGAGTTCAAAAAATTAATTTTGACTCTAATTTTAATTTTTGGAACTTCTTGGCTTTGTTTTCCCCGCGAAATGGTGTGGACCCAGCGCCATTTCTCCACCTTGTTATATGAGGACATATATATAACAATGGCGGTCACTGACATCCGCCATTTTTAGGGAAAACGCTTTTTTCGAAATCTAGAGCCTCCAAGAATGCCTGTGCAAAGTTTCAGACTTCCAGCACAATTTTTCGGCGAGATATGAACTGAAAAACACGTTATTTGTAAAAACAGCGGATGTGAGAATCCACAGTTTTTCCCGGCCGGCGGGACACTGGGGATTCAGACCCCCTTGCGATAACTGTCCGCCCACCGGCCATGGGCTGTAGCTGACACTCAAATTATATGTATCGGGACCGTCTCGCCAGAATTGTTGAATTTTTAACTGATTTTAGGATTTGTTCCTTGTTTTTGTTCTAAAAGTTACAAATGGTATAGTAACTTGTTCAATTTTTGTTAAATGACTCAGCATTGACTTACTTTTGGTTCATTTCAATCGTTTCACCAGCCTTACCCTTCCTGAAAACTTTATTTCATGCATAAAAAAGTGTTTGCAGTAAAAATAGCGGATGTCACATTTTTACTACTCCATCAATTTTTCACTTACATATATTGTAAAACGTGTGTTTTTGACTGGAAGAGTTGCTCTTCATGAAAATCTTTAGAAGAATCCTCTCGGTTCTACGGGCGGAAAAGTGCAAAGCTTCAAAAACTTCAAACACGATTTTCTCACAATGTAAAAACTCAACATCCGCTATTGTTACAGGTAAGTCCTCATATATAGTATGGACCACTAGACAAGGCACAAATTCAAGCATTCTGATACATGTTTCTCAACCAGAATTTCACGTACAACACGATTCGCGCAATGAAAAATACTGAAACAAACTCTAAACGAAGATATTAACCTTTTTATTTCACATTGGTTACACGGATTTTGAACTGCCTGCTCGCAAGAAACTCAAAGCTCTACGTGAGTCCAATTGTGCACTACAAATGTTTCAGCAAGCCTCTCAATCGAGCAATGTTAATTTCCCACCATGTGTTGTTCAAACTATTAGTAATTTGCTATAGCTGAACGAAAGCATCAAGATTGAGGTTGCCAGATTTTTATATCGCAGAGACTGTCATGATAACATTTAGCGCGCGATGTGAATCATGCAGAGCATTGAGTTTTCATGAGTGGGTGGTTTGAATTCACGCATCAAGAATCATTAAATATCTTCGCAAGGAGTTGATTTCGGTAAGTTTCGTTGTGCGTGAAATTTTGGTTAAGAAACATGTATCAGAATGCTGAAATTTGTACCTTGTCTAGTGGTCCATTATAATTCGATTTTAAAAAAAAAGACAAAAACAAAAAAAAACAAATAGACCTCAAGTCTTTCCTTCTTGTGATACTTTTAAATTTCAACCCACTCCGCTTACAAACGCTATTTTCTTCAAACCAATTTTCAAACAGCCCTTGTTTATAAATGACGCTTAATCCAAATGTCCATTCAATAGAATGGGAGGGGAAGTTGGATGAAAAATCAAAGCACAAGAATTGAGCTTCATATATATAAAGAATTATAATCCAATTTGTTAAAAAAAAAAAATAAAAAAAATAAAAAAAAAAAAAGGCAGACAGACCTCAAGTCTTTTCTTCTTGATACTTTTCAATTTCAACCTAAGCAGCTTACAAACTCTATTTTCATTTAACCAATTTTCAAATAGCCCTTGTTCATCTGACGCTTATCCCCCAGTTTCATTACACCCAGCCCCATATATCCATCTTATGAGACCATCAAACTCAAGCCACATGGTAGGGAGTCAAACCCAGGACCTTTCGATCATAGGTTCGGCGCTAAAACCCCCTACACAGCAGGTGACCGACAATATATATGATTTACCTTGGTTGAAAACGAAAAGAAACAGAATAATAATATACCTGATCTGGCTTTAGACGTGACTCAACGGCTGGCACTCCAACATGGGGAACTTTGATGTTTGCCGCCCTTGCGATATTTCGTAACCTCTGGAATTCATTTTTGGAGACTCTTTCTCGTTTCTCCGCCTCTTTTTTAGCGAACATATCAGTCATTGGATCCACATTGTCTGGAACCTCGATCACAGTTTCTCTTTCCTTCTCAGCTTGTGCATGCTTGTAACCATAGTTAGGGACCCATTTCTGAAATAAGATTCAAAATTAAGGGTAAATTCCAATTCTCAAAGTTCTTATTCATCTCTCTGTAATGCTGAGATCATATTTTCTTAATAATCATACCTACAGAGGCTACTCTTTGCGGCTGAAAAACAACTGGGAGGCATAACTTGATTGTGCAAATTTCAATAAATGATCAAAAATTATTTTCTGTTTGCGTGATTTCCACATTTAAGACAGCAGAAAATTTGTAGAAATTAACATAAAGAATTTAGATAAAAACTATAAGGAGATCAAATTATTTTCTTGCTTGGCCAAGGGATTTGTTAAAAAAAAAAATCAGCACTTTAGTGATCAAAAAATTATCCTCAGAGTGAAAAGATGATTTGAAGTTCCCTCCGTAAGCACAGACAATTTTCAAGAGCTCTATCTGCGGACCAAATAATGAAAGACTACAGCAGCCTTATAAGACATCGAAATTCGATGTATTGCATCGTTAAGACTGTCGGCTCTGTCTTGTCGTGCTAATATAGTTACAATAATCGAATCCTTGGAACCTGTACCAAACTGAACTGGCACTATTCCGAACTAATGTCACAGTCTTGAAAACTTTGTGATGTCTGACACTGAAACAAGCAAGAAAAATATTACCTTCAATATCTCATCCCAGGTGACGTTCATTTTGTGTTTTTTCGTTTTCTTCAAGGGCAGTCCTTTCTTCAGGGCATATTGTTGGTATTTTGTCAGGGGCTTGGGTTTAGGGACAGGTAACTCTCGGGGCAGGAGATATTTCGGTTTGGGTAGCTTGGCCACGATAACATCATCAACTCTTTCGGAAGGTAGTTCCCAGACCTCATTCAACAATAACTGTGTGTTGTCTCGAGCAAGTTCCTTCAAGTAGTCTTCTCTGTTATTTCTGTAAAAAAATAGCTGGGCATTAGAGTAAACTAATGATTACTAGCTCCTATGTCAATTCATATTTTTCTGTTTGCTTATATTTATTAAAGTTTCCAATAAGCGTCTGGCAACGCTTGGGAAAACCTATACAATGCAACCAAGTTGTTGCTATTTCAAGAAGTAACAATAAGATTTTGTTAGTCCTCACTTCAGTCAAATAATAATGATGGAACTGTCCAAAATTGTAACCAGACGTGCAATAGAACTATACGTACCGTAATTCTTCGGAATTTAAGTCATTAGGATCCACTGCTAATAATGTGCCAACATCGGTTTCTAGGGGTAGAAGTTTGAAGACGGTGGTCGGCTTGAACTTTTCCTTTTTAGCAGCAACTTCCTTGAAGGCTTTATCGACAATATCGATTGTCCGAAAGTCCGTAATCATGTTTGGGAGCTAATATCTAAATCACAAGCCAGAAAAGGAGAATATTTCACTAAATAATTACTGAACCAGGCACTAGCACATGGCACAAGACACACATACATGCAAAATGCATGCCATATTTTTGGTGGTTCTTCTTCTTCTCCCTAAAAGCATTGTTGCCTTATTAGGCGCTATGTTTATTAGATTTTTATTAGAACTTAGGCAACGCTGAGTAATTACCACTGTAGAGATCACAGATGAAAGAATATCGATATTTCCCCGTTAGAGGCTATGGTAAAGAATCGATTTTTACAAGTCGTTCGTTGCGATCACTCTATCTATCGATCTTTTCCCATAGGCCCCAAAAGCAAATCGTCGATATATCGCAAAAGAACCTCCGAACTCTCTCATGTACTAAATGTGATTGCTCGATTTATGTCCACTTGATTTCCTCGATCGGCTTTACATCAGGCCACTAACTTCATCATTTTTTTGCGTTTAATCAGTGTAAATCAACCCTAAACTAGCTATAATCCCCATTATCAATACTAGAAATTAAGTGTTTAAGAATCAGTTACCCATCGGTGGGCAGAAATTCCCGAAATCATCGAGTTCTGTGTTGTTGGTGTGTGTGTATGCCGTCGCGTTTTGATACCACCGATTATCCTTCGTATTCCGCGCAATGACCCGTGGTAAGGGAGATTTTGAGGATGAGGAGTATGACGAAGAAGGGGACAATGAAGAGATGAACTACAATGACGGTGATGACGGGGATGATGATGACTACGGGGACCATGGCCCCCCCGACGATGGCGACTTCGAGTTTCGGCGGTTCCCCATGCGCGGCCGAGGCCGGGGCGGCTTCAGGTATGTTTCCAATTTGAATATGTAAATGCACGCTCTTCCGGCTTTTATCTGGCCTCTGGGATCTAATTCGCTTTGCATTTCATCTGACGTAGGAGAATTTTCTCCTCCGTCAAACATATGCGTAGCTATCGAAGCCTATCGTGCGCCTTGTGATGAAGCATTTAATCGTAGTATATAGAGCGGAATCGACGCCATATAAGTCTACGCACTTCCAGACTGCGTCAGAAGTTTGTCTGACGCTACTTTTACATGTAAAGATTGCAGAAAGCAAGATTGCGGATCTTCCGTCGCGGTCCAAGAGTGCGTAAACTTACTTGGCGTCGACTCTAGCATGTAGGCATCTGATTGGCATTATTTTCCGAATATCTAGTCACCATTGGTTTGATATTTTGACCAGCTCATGGCCTTTGCTTTGTAAAGGAGGGTAACAATTTAGCAGTGCAGGGGTGCTGAAAATGCCCTATCACACGCCCGGGCGGGCGCTTGAAAATGTGGAGGGAGGGAACATTTTGAGGAGCTTAAAGTTGAAAATCATTAGAAAACAGTAGAAATATGTCATCTTTTTATAGATTGGTGGGGTATTTTGTGGAAAGCCGGCTGGCAGGTGCTTGAAAATGTGGAAGCTTGGAAGATTCTGCACCCCTGTAGCAGTGGTACTAATCTGCACGGATGCAAGAACTTAATTTCAATGCGACCCATGTCGCGATTAGTTGCATTTCATTAAAGGAAGGTTGCGAAAACAGATTTTAGATACACAAAGGCTGGTTAAAATTATGGAATTTTTTAATACAGATCACACATTTTTTGCATTCACGCAGTTACTCGTAGGTATTTGAAGAGCCACGAAAGTATTTGTGGCTCTTTGATACTTGGGCTGTGGAATTCATTGAAATTCCCAAGGAAAAGAAAGAGTTTACTAAATGGGAAGGCCAAGAGTTCATATGTCCCTGTTAATCCGTATCACAGAACGCCTTTGCCATATGTTAACCTATGCCATGCCACTATAGAGTTTGTAATTCAGGTTTTTCTTTTTTCTTAACCATGAGCAATTCATCTGTTTAGTTAACTTTGTTCACAAAATGATCTGTCAATGGAGATTTATCACCTTTAGTGGTAACACCATCGGTAGATTTTATAATAACCATCAGCAATCCGAGACAGGTTTAGGAAGGTTCTACTAGCTGCTTTAAATAGACTTTGATAATTGAGTCTGTCCTGAACAATGGTGATTTCAAAGGTCAAATTAAGTAACTCTAAAGAATTTGTTGCTCATGAAAAGAGCTTGAGCTTTTCATGCATTCTTTTCTCTTATAAAACAAAGATACCTACCTATAATATTTCTATGGCATTTCTTCATTTTAAATTTTTATCCATGGCCTATAAAATGATCAAATTCTAAAGGCTCAGACTAGTAATGTGAAGATAAAAGTTCCTATGGTTGCTAATGACATTGCTGCCAATTTTAATGAGAGAAAGATTCTGTGAGTTCGTAAAAATGTTAATTTTCTCTCTTGTTTCAGGGCTCGTGGTCGAGGTATGCACAGAGGACGTGGTGACTTTCGTGGAGGATTCCGTGGTCGAGGCTTTGGACCAAGAGGACCCGGTTTTCGAGGTGGCCCAGGTGGACCCTTCGGCCCCAGAGGACCAAGATTTCGAGGTGGACCTCCTAACTGGGATGGTCCACCGAATTGGGGACCTCCACCACCAGGAATGATGGGTCCTGGTGGACCTGGCATGTGTGTAAGTAACAAATCTTTATTAGATTGTTAATTTGGTCTCAGTTTAAAAACTTCCACTCTACATTGCAGTAGAAAAATTACTTTTTGTGTCATATTTTTACGACCAAAGAGCAACCAGTGAGAGTGCGGTTGAGAAAAATGAGGTTTGAAACACCATAACAATTGGTAGAACTGGGGAAAAAAAAGATTGGACTAAAGTCACATCAGAAAATGATGCCATTCAACAGAAATTTATGTGCTAACTAGTAGGCTGACTGATGATTGATGCATTCAGGATGATGCGACTTTTGTCCAATCTTTTCTTCCCCCAGTTCCAACAATGTCTGGAACCTGCTCATAGCACGTTCCGATTTTTATGGATTGTCATGGAACAAAATTTTATGACACTCTTGCAACCTTGTGCTAAATATGTTTTCAACTTAATAAGCCCAGCCCCCCAACAATTGGTAAGACTCAAGCAAAATAGGAATTTTATGCATTGGTGTGGAAAAGTTTCAATTGTTAGGCGAAACAGAATTTGATTTCTCCCCAAAAGCCCAGATCTAAATGGCCAAGTCTGCCAAGTTAAAGGTTTTACACATTAACTGGTGTAAAAATTATCAGGTAAACAACCGAAACGTTTGGTTTACCTAATGCCTTAGTTTGTTACCTAATCATTTTTAAATAATGGCGTTATTCATTCATAATCGCCTAAAATTAACGGTCTTGCTTTTCCATTCTATTAGCAACTGTGCTGACGAAGCTATGGAAATGAGGACAAAATGTGACTTAAAAAAACAAAGTAAAATAAAACGTAATTAATCCCGTAATTTAAAACCAAGGGCAACCTATCAAAAAAAATAGTCACATCTTATGATTCTTTGCCCTAGAATTAATGTATTTCAACTTTAAGTATGTCGTTTCTTTTTCAAACTTTCGTTATCACTCATGCATTTTCCATTTTTTGCAGCCGCCGCCTAATCATATGATGATGAACAACGGGCAAGGACCCATGGGCATGGGTCCTCCATTCGGACCACCTCCTGGAATGGGACCTCAAGGAGGACCAGGCGGACCGCCACCTGGAATGATGGGGGTAATTTCAATTTATATTTTACCGATATCCCACTAACTTAAAGTCACTTTATTTTTAATGCTGGAAAGAACCTCACCTCTGAGCGCAAAGGAGACTTTACTCTTACTTTGACTCAAATGAATTCCCAATGAGGCCAATGGCCAAATGAAAGGCCAATTGAAATCGAAGGAAGGCTTGGAAGTTCCATAGCTCAGGGAAATTGTGAAACGGTGGAACTGAGAAGTGTCTTTTTTTGAACCCAAGTCCTCAACTGTCAGCAAGTGATCTACCGTAGGATGAGCAGAACATTTATATTTATGAAACACTTCAGTTTTTAATATAGGAAGAAGGAAAAAGTAAGTTTCAAGTGTATTCAGAACTCTGAAAGTTTTTGGTTCTGAACGTCAAACACTTTGATATTTTATTCATAATGTCCTCGAGTATCAGTGAATGTCCTGCCTTTGCATTGCCCTTGACCCACAATACGCATGTTTTCTTAAAAAAAAAAAGAAGCATTATATCAGTTAATACCTTTGCAGTGTGAAATTTGTACTGCATACACTTGCACTTTCAAGGTACTTTTTTTACTCTGCCCTAATAATTTTTTCTTCCTAGTACTGAATTTTCTTCTTGTAACCCTTTTCGAAGGAGTTGGTTAATGGTGATTTTCTGGAAAATATTAGATCCTCATTCAAAGTTATCACCCATTGATCAGTCTCAAGCTTATTTGTAATGAATTGTCCTTATTTAAAATCACTATTTCTTTGCAGCCTGGCGGTCCTCCACCAATGAACGGACCTGGAATGATGGGAGGACCAATGAATCGAATGCCACCGCCAAACATGGGTATGCCCCCTCCAAATATGGGGCAACCTCCAATGGGCGGAATGCCACCAATGAACATGCCTCCTCCAGGCGGCGCAATGTCGATGGCTCCCAATGGAATGAGCGGAATGAGTGAGCTTGATTTCAGCGGAGAAATCTGGGTTGAAACCAAAAGTGGTGAGGGGAAATCTTACTACTACAATGCCAGGACCAGGGAAACCACATGGACAAAACCTGAAGGAGGAGAAGTGAAAATTATATCACAAGAGCAGGTAATGCTTTGGTGTTCCGTCCGTTCTTTTAGCAGGGTGACTAGCAACTGAGAAAAGTAAAAAAGTGCAACCTTTTTTTAATAAAATTTTCTGGTCAGACGCCTCTGAGCCTGTTTCTTCAAAACTTCATTTTTTCACTTACTGCTCTCATCGCTGTCACAGCAAAAATTTAAAACTAAGATTTCGCAAAATGTTTCCTTGAATTTAGCAAAAGTGGTATCAGTCTCACCAGTGTGAACATGTCTAGCGTGGCATGTTATGTATCACTTCAGCAACAGTTATATCTTTCATGCCTCCGACAATATCCTCTCTATTTCTTTTGCATTTTTGCCGTGCTTTAATTAAAAATCTCTAGAATGAATATGAACCCAAAATTTACAAGAAATTTTTACCCAAAATTTACATTTCACTTTAGTGAAAGATTGTTTCTGTGCCTCATGATTATCTCTACGCCACTATCTCCATGTATATGCCCACCAGTTTTTCTCATTCTTTTCCCTCTCTTTATTCTGATGGGGGGCTGTTCATAAATTATGTACTGCCTAGTTTCGGATGTTTCGACCTCCTCCCCCATGTAACACTTTGGTAATCCCTCTCCTGTCACACTTAAAAAGAAATTGTATAAAACTCTCCTTGACACACCCCCCCCCCCCCCCCCCGAGCGTTAATGTATTTCATGATTGGCCTCTAGCCCCCTAAATTTATTATAACGTTTTATTTTTATTTTAAATTCTTTTTTTTTTTGGTAGGTGGAACAAATGGCTCAAGCTGCCAGAATGACAGGGCAAACAGGCGCAATCGGAGCCGCTGCTACCACAGAGAGTGGAGATGCAACAAAACCTGATGATCTCAATAACTCCACAACCAACCAATCATCTGACTCAGATTTTTGTAAGTCGCTGTTTTTTTTTTTTTTTAAAAATATTACAATCCAAGGAATGTAAGTTTCGCTCCTCCATCGCTCAATCTTTTGAATTATCCTTTGCTGTATCGAACACAGACTGATCTCTCACAATAGAATATAAGCGTAGTAAGCAATTCACACAGTTTAAACCAGTGCAGGCAGTAAATTAAAATTTCTTTTTTTTGGAAAGTAATGGTTCAAACACGGTTGAACCACCTCCTTTGTAAATCTGATTTCCAAATCTGTCTTGCATACGTTATCTATGTATTAACTGATAAAGGGAAGGAAGTGAGAGGAAAAAGAGAAAGAAGGTCATACAGGTGTGTATCGTGCTTAAAAAATTTAAAAGTCCGTTTTCAACCTTTTGGCTCAATCGGATGTTCTAATCTAGCTTTTATGATTGAGTCTGTCTGCATTTTTGAAAACATGTGATGTAGGTAAAATAATTCTGAAAAATCAATAACCCTCAAAACTTCTTCTTCTTCTTCTTCTTCTGATGATTTATTGGCTTATATTCCAAAAGAGGAACCTACAGCCATCTATAGACTAGATAACAAATTAGAGTTTAATGAACATGAGTGGGAAAGGAGGTTAATAGAAAGGTAAGATATTTAGTTTATTCTAACATCACCATCTTCTTGCTTAGAGACCCTTCTAAGCGACTCCTATACCAGGGAAAACTGGGCCCTGGATAACATACAAAGTGAACATATGGAGGTATGATTGGGACTGTGGATATGATGGGAAATAGAGATTAACTCCTACAAAATAACTAATATAGTTGATTGTTACTTAAAAACTAGTTACTTAAATTGACCTAGACAAATCTCACCATTCATCTGAACAGTCACCATCAACATTCTTTTCTCTTTTTTTTCTATCCATTTGGGGGACGAGGTAGAATTCGGTTCAATATGTCCCTTCGGGACCATCCGTGACTCCACCCAGGTTTGGGTGATTGACCTAAACGGGGAATGGGGGGGGGGAGGAGCCAACAATCAGCTATCCGGACAAGTTGGAGACGCCAGGCCAACCATAAACATAAGAGTTGACAAGAGTAACAGAGTCAGAAATCAACTGCCCCAAAAATTGTTGATCAGAGAATAATTTGCCTTTGATGTATACATTTTCAGCACAAATCCAAGGACCTCCTCCGGGGATGACACCGTTCGGAGCCCCCGCACCATTCGGGGGTCCACCGCCTTTCGGAATGCCACCCCCAGGTTTTGGCGGGCCTGGCCCAGGTCCGGGCCAGTATCCAGGCTGGGGTATGACGCCTCCCACAGCCCAACCTATCTCTGGACAACCTGTGATGAACCCTGTCGCAGCGCAGGCTAATGCTGTTCCTAATGAAGCACCGGCAGCAGCTGTTGCTGCCCCATCTAGTCAGGTAATAGTCTTGATATGCTCAATCTATTCGAAATGAATCTTCAGAGGTAAAAAAATCCACCACTTCATGCTGCAACAATGTGGCTCCGAAATCAGTGATTATTTTAATATGACCACTTATATACTAAATGCCAAGACTCTTAAGTTCCAGCATTGCCTACGAAAATAGAGAGGCCGTAACTTCGATTCTGTGACGTCATGCTAGTAGATGAAACTCGGCTGCAACGTAACATGTGCTCTTATGGGAGAACGCATGACACATGTTCCTTTTGTGCTAATATCTTTTCAGGGGTTGATCTGATGCAAAAATTCATAAGAATCTTTTTGAAAGAAGATGAAATTTCACAGCAGAAAACTGCCTAGTTCATAAATCACATAGTCTGATAATTGAGGAAGTAAAAGCTAATCACGACTTAATACCGAAAATCATTACCCCACTAAGATTCACGCCGCTCATGCAACTTTGGCTGATTGCCGACGGCTCTGATTGGTTAACAAGGCGATTAGTCTACTAGTTTGACCTCACGAAACCGAGTAGTTACGGCTTCTCCATTCTCGTAGGCAACGGTTCCATCAGCATGTATCTGGAATGTTTAAAACTAAACACAAGGTTTGAAAATTTAATAATAACAGCTGAAAATTGATCCCAGTTTCTTTTATGGGATGCCTGTGAGTGCAAGAGAGATAGTTCATGTTGGGAGAGAGATGTCTGCAACTGCCGAGAGAGATCACTCAGGATTGATCGAATCAAGGTCATTTTGCTGAACCCTACTTTTTCTAGGATCAAGTTACAGAGCTTCAAAAATTACTACTCATGTCCTTTTCAGTGGCAATAGGAAGAAGAATGTTATGGCTAGAACTTATGACTCTTCGATTTTAACAGAATTTCCTTTAATTTTCGTAGTAACTAAAAGACTTATGCTATTTCATTATTTCCTATTTACATTTTATTTCTATAGTACTACTTGTATTTGCCTGAAATGTACACTCGTGTAACAAAATACCAAAGTATTAAGAAAAATACATGTGATGGTTCTTCCATGAAAAAATGAAATGTCTATAAAAATACCGGAACAATGGAGACAAGATAATTTTCTTTGTGCAGGAGACAACGATGTGTTGTCTCTAAAATGAGCTAGAAGTAGGTAGTAGTTTCTCATTGCAAAATGTAGTTCAGCTGTTGCACTGTTGTTCTATGAAAATGGTGTAAGGTAGCAGGCAATCATAGATTCTCTCTCCGCAAATTACTGATAGTAAGCAAAACTTGAGGAAAAAAGCCTTTGTACGTTTTACAAAATGTCAAGTAAAAACAGTTTTTTTCCGGGTTAAATTATTTTCCTTCTAAGCTAACAACTTTTCACAGTTGGACTGCATTTTGCAATTTGGAACTATAAATTCTAGCCCAGTTTAAAAAACAACGTATGTGCCGTTAGTTTCCCTATGCACATAAGTGTTTTTCCAGAAGAGCCAGAATTTATAGTTCCAAATTTCAAAATGCAGTCCAGTTGAAGTGAATTAGTGTAATTAATAATCTAATTCGTAAATTCATTCTCTTAAATTATTGATTTCATTTCAATTTTGAATTTGTTTCCCACAGATTGATCCGGAAATTTTAGCGAGAGCAGCTGAATGGACGGAACACAAAGCTCCCGACGGGCGTTTCTATTATTTCAATGCCAAACTTGGCTCATCTGTCTGGGAGAAACCACAAGCCCTGAAAGATCTAGAAAGTAAGTAGAATCCTATGTCTAAAATAGGTGTAGCGATCATTGAGACCACCATAATTTGCTTTTTGAGTCCATGAACGATTCAATGAGAATTTAAGTTATTCTGAAAATACCCTGAATTGGTTTTCCAATCCTGAAGAGCCTAAAACAAAAAGTGTGTTTGAAAATTTTTGCAGTGTTTAGGTGTATTCCCTTATCAAAAACGGTTTTTTGCCCTCAACTTTTCTGTTAAAAACAGCTAGGAAAATTATCGAAATTACCTAGGAAATTAAGCAAAATTAGCTTTATTGAAAAAAAAAATAAACTCCGGGAAAAAACTGTTTATTTCTATGTATGGCCCAGGTACAGGACCTGCTTTAGCTGTGTCAGCTGAAAAAAGAGCTGTACATGACTGAGGAACAGTAGCTGGTCTGCAAAGTGTAATTTAAGACAGTTTTTTGATGAGTCAGCACCCAAACAGGAAATCGTTTTCTCTGTTCTTCCATTCACTCTTGAACCAGTTCCTTTGTGCTTCTCAGCTGTGCAGTGCTACTCTAAAATCTTACAAATTTAATCAAAAATTTCTTTCCACTAAATCACTGTATTCCAAGACACCAGAAATTACATCTCATGGTCCTATGCCCACCTTTGAACAATGAGGTTTGTATTTACCCTGAAACATATCCAATCATCTAAGGCAGTTTTCGAATCTTACTATAAAATCAGGGGCTGACAGAGTTTTTTCTTAAATAATTCATGATAAGAACTGGATGTCTTTATGCACCTTGGAATCTGGATTTTTCTAAATTATAAATCATTTTCAATTAATTCCCAGTATGAATCAAGGGTCATTCCATATAGAACCTACCAGCCATGCAACCGCCCGACCCGGATTTCGATGATCCAGCCATGCAACCGCCCGACCCGGATTTCGATGATAAATTTTTTTCTTGATCAGACCACCAAATAATGAACTTCTGCAAAATATTAGGTCTCAAATCGAAAAACTCACTGAGATATGAATTTTGGAAGTTTTAAGAATTTTCAAGAAAGAGACGTTTCGAACTTCCGAGGAAGAGAGGGTCATTTTCCCCAAAAAAATTCATCCCGGGCCCATTTTTCGTCGGATTGAAGTGAAAATTTGACACAATGTCCATAAAAGTATGTAAATTTGAGAATAAAATGCATAAAATGTTCGACTTCACTCATTGATGTGCTGCGGTTGATAGTTCGTTGTGATTTTGTCTGATTTTAGCGACAAAACCTTCCCCTCTTCAAATGCTCATAACTTTTGAGCTGCAAGTTATTTTTTGCTCCAATTTTTTTTAAAATGCTCCTAAGAGTATTAGAAAGACGCCTAAAGAACAATTCTGATGGCGTTTTGGGCTTTAGTATCTTTTTTTTTTCACTTTTGTCCGAAAAAGGCCTAAAAAACTGGAAATAACACCAAAATTGTTCCGATAATCGACCATTACCCTGAAAAGTCAACTCAAAAATCGCTCAATTTTTGCCTGAATGGTCCTTACTGTGTGTACAATATGTTTGAAAAATAAAATCAATGGTATTTCGGGTTTACATATCTTTAACTTCGAGTTTTTTCCGAAAAAAGGCCAGCAAAACTGAAAAACACTGAAATTACACCAATTATCGGCTCTCACGTTGGAGTAGCAACTCAAAAATTGCTCACGTTTATACTGAATGGTTCTCACTGCATGTGAAATGCGTCTGGGGAATAAAAGTGATGGTATGTTGGGTTTCCCTAACCCTTTTCCCAACATTTTTACTCAAGAGAGGCTCGCTCAACTGAAAAAAGCGCTAGGAAAATCTCATTAACCGACCATTACATTGAAAAAACAATTGATTGGGGGCCCAGATTTTTCACCAAAGGACTCTTGTTGTATGGGAAGCACACTAACTTGAGGAGTGAATATAGTGTATTCTTGGTTGTAGTAGTTTTGGTAGTAGTAAAGATTGGAGTGAAGGGTCCCCTTCACTCCAATCTTTACGATCGGCTTTAAAGTAAGGAAATAAAACTGTAGGTATCTCTCTTAACTGATAGGCATCTGTTATGGAATATGAGTATGTCACGGGTGATAGACTCAAATTCGGGTTGAAAGTTTGTGAGACCGTTCGGCACCAGTTGATTTTTAATAAAAGATAGAATCAACAAACTACTAGAATGGATTGAGAATTATAGACACTGAATTTTTGGAGATGAAATTTAGAGTTGTACTGAGTCAAAAGAAATAGCACAGAATCACAAGAGTTAAACAGTAAAGAAAATAGTCACTCAGAAAATGTGCAAGAAGGCGAGAGTGGGCACAAACGTACTTGTACGGGTCTAGATGGTAAAGAACCTTACCTACTTGGGGTCTAAGAGATGAGAAAAGACAGACAGACCTAGGTTTTAGGGCAGCGCACGCTTATATAGACTTGCTGAGGTCACGGGTGGTGAGACAACAAGCCTACACAAGATTGGCTGGCTATAATCTATGTAGTTATCAGCTGCAAGTTTAGTAATTATATTTATGGGTGATTCTTGGTGATGGCTGGGAGACAGGGGTGAAGAAGACAAAAGTGGACGAAATCCAGCCATCACTAATGAGTGTTCTAAAATTAATAAGAAATATTCGAAAATGTAAGGCAAAAAGATGAGAAGGTGTTGACAGCATCCCTATTCACATTACATGTGATTTACTGACTCCTGGATGGCATCATAATGAGGTTAATAACTTTCAAATGTATTCTGAAATAGAAATTAATGGAAAAGATAAAAAGTTCTATTAGGAATTATCAGAACATTAAATTGTTAAAAATTGAGGGAGGTTATTCATGCTGACTAGAGTTGAAGTATTGTAATTATAGTTTTGAAAAATTGAGTTACCTATTTATTTCCTCAACATCTCAAGCAAGGGTTTCACACTTAAAGGGTGGGAAAAAATATGTACAAAAATCATGTATTTGGATATTTTGCGTTAAAAAAATAGAATGTTATCAATGAAGTATATTATGTTATAAGTATGTTATAAATTTAATGCTTCGAGTTGAAAAAGCAACTAAGTTCTGAATTGAGTAAATCAAGGGCAAACCTTACAGTTACTTTATTGATAACATTCTATTTTTTTATTGCAAAATATCTAAATACATGATTTTTGTACATATTTTTTCCCTCCCGTTAAGAGTGAATCCCTTGCTATATTCACTCCTCAAGTTAGTGTGCTTCCCATACAACAAGAGTCCTTTGGTGAAAAATCTGGGCCCCCAATCAATTGTTTTTTCAATGTAATGGTCGGTTAATGAGATTTTCCTAGCGCTTTTTTCAGTTGAGCGAGCCTCTCTTGAGTAAAAATGTTGGGAAAAGGGTTAGGGAAACCCAACATACCATCACTTTTATTCCCCAGACGCATTTCACATGCAGTGAGAACCATTCAGTATAAACGTGAGCAATTTTTGAGTTGCTACTCCAACGTGAGAGCCGATAATTGGTGTAATTTCAGTGTTTTTCAGTTTTGCTGGCCTTTTTTTCGGAAAAAACTCGAAGTTAAAGATATGTAAACCCGAAATACCATTGATTTTATTTTTCAAACATATTGTACACACAGTAAGGACCATTCAGGCAAAAATTGAGCGATTTTTGAGTTGACTTTTCAGGGTAATGGTCGATTATCGGAACAATTTTGGTGTTATTTCCAGTTTTTTAGGCCTTTTTCGGACAAAAGTGAAAAAAAAAAGATACTAAAGCCCAAAACGCCATCAGAATTGTTCTTTAGGCGTCTTTCTAATACTCTTAGGAGCATTTTAAAAAAAATTGGAGCAAAAAATAACTTGCAGCTCAAAAGTTATGAGCATTTGAAGAGGGGAAGGTTTTGTCGCTAAAATCAGACAAAATCACAACGAACTATCAACCGCAGCACATCAATGAGTGAAGTCGAACATTTTATGCATTTTATTCTCAAATTTACATACTTTTATGGACATTGTGTCAAATTTTCACTTCAATCCGACGAAAAATGGGCCCGGGATGAATTTTTTTGGGGAAAATGACCCTCTCTTCCTCGGAAGTTCGAAACGTCTCTTTCTTGAAAATTCTTAAAACTTCCAAAATTCATATCTCAGTGAGTTTTTCGATTTGAGACCTAATATTTTGCAGAAGTTCATTATTTGGTGGTCTGATCAAGAAAAAAATTTATCATCGAAATCCGGGTCGGGCGGTTGCATGGCTGGTAGGTTCTATATGGAATGACCCTCAAGATAGTTTGCCCAGGTCTCAGCATTTTCATATCCAGGTAACCCCGAACATTGAAGTACCAGTTTAGGCCACAACTTCAATTATTTAGGCGCATTTTGCGAATGGCACCTGTCAAATTCGAACATTGATCTTGGGGATTTTCTTTTTTTTCTATGATTGTACCCCTAAGCTCTAATCAGACTCATACTATCACACCCTATTATTGGTCTTGCTTCATACTTTCAGTCCTCCATAATTAGGAAGTGAGCTGAGTGCTTTTCAGCCATTTCACCATTTCCGCACAATCAAATATTTTGTCTTCGTTTCAGCTGCCAAGCTTGCCGCTGCGCAGGGCATCTCAGTCTCCAGCAGCGCTGTCATAACAGGGTCAGCAAGCTTAAACTCAGGCGTGAAAGTAAATGATGTTACATCCAGTCCTGCGATCGAGGAAACCAAACCAGCCTTGATGAACGGGCGGCTGAAAGATGACCACGACGATGGTGAAGACCACCGCGATGACAGCAACAGTGACAGCGAGAGTCATAAAAAAGAGTGGGAACACTCTACCAGCACTGGTAACGCATTCAACAGCTCAGCAACGGCAACATCAACGGGGGCTGTGGATGAAGCAAGTGCTAAGAAGAATGAAGAAGAGGAAAAAGCAAAGGAAGCACAGAAGGCACAGGACCGTTCGAAGCCTGTTTCAAGCACACCAATTCCTGGAACCCCTTGGTGAGTCTTGAAAACTTTTTTTGAAATTTTCATGGTTGAAGTCTCACCAGTCATTTTCTTTGATGTAGGTCTTTATTTACTGCCTAAGAAATGGTGCAGGTAATCTCATCTTGTAAGCAAACGCAACTAAACAGCAATAAGTTACCTTGTGCTATGAAACTAACGACTTACTTGTCTCAAGTGGAATTCCACAAGAAAGTGCTGCAATAATGATCAAAAGATTTGTCTGTCATCTACTTGTCTCTTAAAGTATTAGAAACAACTTCTTTGCTTCTCAACCTTGAAATTTTTTGAATTCCTGATTGGTGGTAACATTTATCAGGCGGTGAGTTTCTACTTTCACAACATGATCTAATTCTTTCGCTCATGCAATCCGTGCAGTTGTGTTTTTTCAAAATTTGGGTATGATACATTGTTCTTTTGTACTTTCATAATTTGTTTCAAGGCCTGAAAAGGAGTTCTTTGATTTTCTTGTCGGCACTTAAATGATGGCATGCACCAAGAAATGTGAACTCAATCTTGTTTTTATGTGTTGGATGAGCAACCAAGGAGTTTTGTTGCAGAAGTAGGGATTAGCAGAAACAAATTTTTTATATGGTGTGTATCGGAATCTGGTCTTTGTTACATTTCTTCTGCAATGTATCTGCAAATATGGAGTTATGATGGTTTTCATTCTGTTTCAGGTGTGTTGTTTGGACCGGTGATGGCAGGGTTTTCTTCTATAACCCATCATCTCGAACCTCCGTTTGGGAACGGCCAGAAGATCTCCAAAATCGTCCTGATGTTGACAAATTGGTCTCAACTCCACCAGAGGTGGTCAGCACAACTGCTGCCACAGAAAACAAAGAAGCTGTGAAAAGAGAACATGAAGCCGATTTAGACAGTTCAGCCGCCAAGAAACCGAAATTGGAGACAGCAGCCGTCAAAGGTGAAATTGCTCCCCTGTTTTGAGTATTTTAATTGCAGTTTCATGGCTTGCAATCGCTGTTTATTTAATTGGAGATTGTAATTGTTCTATTTTCATCATTTGACACGCATGCAATTTTATAGAAATATCATTATCCGCAAGTCAAGAGTGTAATGCTTGCTTCTTCTTAATACTCACCAAAGAAGAGGGTTATTGAAAAAATTTCTTGGGTATCAATGTAATGAAAGAGAAATTAGAGTGAATACTCCGAAGATTTTAGAGCCCATATCATTAAAAAAAAAAGTTTACAATTGCAAAAAAATTGGATTCGGTCAGTTGAAAAATCTTGAGTTGGAGCCTGATTTTAGGGCTTTCACAGAAGTTCATTTTGAAATCATCCCTAGGCCTTTAAATTTATTACCCTCTTGTGTTCAGTATCCATAAAAGTGAATTCATGTGATTCTTGAACTCACAGAAAAAATTAAATTGCTGATTTCACAATTCAATTGCTGAAAAAAGTGACTGCAATGTTTCAACGTAAATTTTACAACAAAAAAATGCTAATTTAACCACGTGGGTGGTTAAAGTAGCATTTTTTTGTTGTAAAATCTACATGGAACCTCATGGAGTCAAGCAACCTTGATTAATTTTTTCTATCCGTCATAAATCCAACTTTTATTTTGTCTCAGATTATTTAACGCTATCATTGAATTTTTTATATTAACTGTTATTCTTTGTTGTTTTTTATAGAAGAAGAAACTAAAGTCGAGAAGAAACAAATAGATATTGGTAAGGAGGCAGCAATGGAGGCAGAAGTTAGGGCTGCAAGGGAAAGAGCCATCGTTCCACTTGAAATTCGAATAAATTCATTCAGAGAAATGTTGACGGAAAAAGAGGTAAGAACTGTAAATTATTTTTTTCGATGATCATTCTTCTCCACCTACTTTTTGCATTTTGCTGTATTAGTCCAATTGTCTGTGACAAATCTTTGATTTCTGATAACTGGGAATCTCTCTGAATATTTTCAAAAATTTGTATTGTAATTTTTCTTCCTTTCTGATGATTGGGTGTCTCATATTTTGGAAAAGATTTAGAAACCGCAAAAACTTGTATCTCATTTGTTGTGTTTCAAAATCTCCCCTCCCATTTTAATTTATGATCGGAAAATGAACCAACACTATTGCCAAAACATTTTTGAAGAATATTTCTCACAAAGCAGTAAAAAAGTAAGGGAAGTACTCAGTAAATGACTTTTGTATTTTTCCATTTAAAAAGGAAGTATTGACAGGAAATCTGTAGTGCTACAGACCAAGATATGTGTTTTTGCAGTTTATTGGTCAATATGGCAGTGCTACTGCCATTGGTGGCAACTACTTATATAATTACAGAAGTCTTTTTTCCTCCAGATACGCCTCTGGAATATATTTTTCAATTTATATTGGAAGTCAACAACGTATTGCCTAAAAACTGTTTGCATTATTGTACTCTGGTAGCTCATCTTTACATTAGTCTTTTAAAAGGGAGAAAGGAGTAAATTTTGTTCACAGTGTACCATACTTTTACTATGTTATAAAAGTTCTGCTCCTTTTTCAGGTTTCAGCTTTCAGCACATGGGAAAAAGAACTTCACAAGATTGTGTTTGACCCCAGATATCTACTTTTGACGTCAAAGGAACGCAAACAGGTCTTCGAGAAGTATGTAAAAGAGCGAGCTGAAGAAGAAAGGAAAGAGAAGCGGAACAAGATGAAGGAACGTAAGGACCAATTCCGGAAACTGATGGAAGAAGCCAACTTGCACGGAAAGTAAGTAACTAGAGAAAGTTACTAGTAAGTTACTAGAGAAAGTAAGTTACAGAAAGTAAGAAAGGTCAGGCACCAATAATGTTGATGAAAAGTCTAGATGAAGAACTTCTAAATTCTCGTTATCTGAACCCCTTGTAAGGGCTCTGAGTTGTAGTTATGATCTTATTTTCCAAGAGAAAACTGCACAGTATAGCTCAGTATTTTTTGAAATTTTATATTGTAACTTCCTTTTGATAATTTCTTCATGTATTTATTTTCTGCTGAACTGTAAAAGCAATTTCTAAAGCATAGCTGCAGGATTGTTCCCGCAAGATGCTCCATAATCTCTTTTGTTTCCTATGTCTGTGCCATGCTGCAATCATTTTCTTATAAATGGAAAGAAATTCTCTCACCCTTTTCGTGTTTTTAAATTCCTTATTGTAACCAGCACTTTACTTATTCAGGTAGAGAAGAAAAACCTAAAAATTAGTTTTGAAGGAATTCAAAAAATGAAAATTAATGAAGAAAGTATACCGCCATAGTATTTTTAGTCTTCCATTTAACTCATTTGTCTTCCTAATTTTCCAGGTCATCTTTCGCCGATTTTGCACAGAAGTTCAGCAGAGATGAGCGGTTCAAAAACCTAGAAAAAATGCGGGAAAGGGAAGGCCTTTTCAATGAATACTTACTAGAAGTACGGAAACGAGAAAAAGAAGAAAAGTCACAGCGGCGCGATCAGGCAAGTCTCTCTCCATATCCTCACTCTCCCTTAACCATATCTTCTGTATTTCTTTCAGGAACACTAATTAATTCTTTCTTTCCAGTTCCGAAGATGTCTCTCAAACGATGTTTGTCAGGACTTTGTTTTTCTTCCATCCTATTACTTTGATGCACTTCCAACATAAAGTGCAAAGTGGATTAATTTTTCGTGCAAGTGCATTTTGCACCCTTGGGCTGCGAGTTAATGAGTATACACCTTTGAATCTAAAGTAAACCCTGCTGATAATGTCAATTCACAATCAAAGTATGAAGTTGTTTGTTTAATGCTCCATAGTTTGCACGCATTTTCAATGGAATTGATGTCATCTGAGTTTTTCTTTAAAAATTGTTATCTTCGTTGCTTTCATGTTTTGTGCAATGAGTGTCTATCTTCGATCTAAGGCGTTCAGTGTATCATCGTCTCAAAATATTCCCATTCCAAAAGCGAGTGCACATGAAATATGTTACTGGTCAATTTTGAGAAAACATTGTAGGTTATTAACCTTAGGATGATCTTCTCTTGAATATAATGTCAATTAAGATCATTCTTACGACACTCCTCCAAGTAGCTAGTGGAGGTTCTGTCAGTTTTGCAATACCTCTTTTGACAAATTGGATGAAAGAGAAAGAATGAATAAATCGTTTACCATCCTCTTAAATTATATGAGAAGGATTAGTCATGACAACTATCTCAGACCATGATTTCAAAGTCTTGAATTTAAGCATCAAAGATGACTCTAAGTGTTCTGTTTTCTTTTCCTATCCTGTTACTAACAAGTATTTTGCAAAGTCAAGATAGACTAGTCAAGTCAAGTAGTTTTTTTGCTTGTGTTTACAGTCGAATGACAGCTCTAAGTTTAATTTTTAGTATTATTTAGTAGAGACATCTTGTAAATGTTTTGTTCTTTTTATAAAATTTTCACGTCAGATGCTAAATGCAAAGAAGCGTCTCTTTCAAAATTATTATTTGCCGCACTACAAATACATCTTCTGTAACCTCTTCATTTAAACAATGAAGAAACAAAGAGATTTTATTCTTTCAAAGAGAGAGTCCATTTTTGCCAATAAAATTTTCCAAGACGCAGGATATGTCCAACACTAAATCTTTGAAGTATGTTTTGTGATCATTCATCATTTATCTTTCAAGTGTATTTCTTGGAAGTCAAATGGATCTCTTTTGTATTTGGTTTCCTTAGTGGTGCACTGTGTCACTTTCTGGCTCTCTGAAGAGCCTCATTACCTAATGTTCTTTTACAGGTGTTTCTGTTTTTGAGGGGAGAAAAATCATTCACTGTAACTTGTTTGCCGACTAGAAATTTACACTAATTTTTTATATACTTGTGGGTGTTCGTTTATGATCATATTTACTCGTATAAACTTTGCTGCATACTGAAAATCTTCAAACTTACAAGAAATTAAAACACCTTAATAACTTTATTATTCTAATTTGAAAATTTAGAAGTGCCTAATATTCCCTTTCACGGACTTTACTAAATAAAAGAACTTACTCAAATGAAAAATGAAGAATTAACAAATTAATTAGAATGAAAGTCACTGCGTGATTTTGAAAAGAAATTTAGAATTTAATCTGTCTTGAGTTCTATGACGCCTACATTGACGTAGAGCATTTCAAGTCATCTTGACAGTCTTTAATTTGCCGTTTTCTCCGAATTAATCAACGTTGTTTTTCCTCAGCCCCAGCGTAACGTTCCAAGCTTTTTCCTTGCAGCTATTTTTTATCAGATCCAGTTGTCACGGGCAACCCCTCCATCCTCGTATTATTCACACTCAATTTTTTCAACTCTTAATCGTTTAAATATTTGATATGGTAAGGACATTTTTGTTTATTTCTTTCAGTAAGAGTCACTCAAATATTAATGAAATAAGCCGTGTCTCCGATTTAAATCATAGCTTAACTCCTATAAATAACTGACATTTTTCTATGAGTCGGAGACACTATTTTAGTAATTGTAAAGTTAATCACAGTAAATATTTCAACTAAAATATTCTAATGTGTAGGCAGATAATTACAGCTTTGAAGGAGTTTTCTAGTTTTTTAGAACTCAAAAGACCAAAGAGTTTTACATTGGTAGTAAAAAAATCTTTCTAAAATGAGTTTCAAATCCTTAAGTTTTCAATCAATAGACTGATGATGGAATTAGTATCGGTTTATTAACAATGATAGCCGCTGATAAATGATTTTACCCTGTTTTTCCTTCCTTCCATTTTTGTACCTGAAATCTTAGCAAATCCTGTGGAGGTTTTTTTCCTTGGAGGCAAGTTCACTCATTTTATGAAGTGTTCAATGCAACAAGATCCTAATGTGTCATGAAATTCTGATATGAGAGACTATGGAGACATGTTAAAGGAAAACTTAAGCATTTTTGACTGCTTATTGCATCACAAAAATGCATCCTTAACCTGGTTCTTGCGTTCTGATTGAATACATTTTGATACGCAGATCGACTTTTATGTACATTTTTCTTTTCATTTTTAACTCAGTCTACTTTACTGACGAAAATACCTAACCCAGAAAAGAAAACCCAGAACCAAAAAGAAACAAAATTTTATTAATGTTGCTTGTTTATTACTTTTACAAAACATGAAGATTTATTTATATAAAATGGACTAAGAGAATGATTCTGAATGAAAAATGAAAACTGAAGAAATTAATTCGAAATAACCAGAATTGGAAGAAAAGTAAATTCTTAATAAAGCTCTTAACAAAATCAGCCTACTAGTTTTCAGCTCAGAATTTTTATTGTGATCAAAGAGAGCAGATGAGCAGAAAAAATTTTTTTACCTCTTTGCCTGTCTATTCTTTTGCCCTTTTAAGCTCTAATATGTACCGCGAATCCTCATACCTTTAATTTTCCCTCTGTCAACTTTGAACACTCACAAAGCATTTTATTCCAAAAAAAAAAAAAAAATTAAGTTAGTCAATTCTGGATTGTTCGAAAGTTAAGCTGATACGTCATTGTTCTGTTCACTAAATTTTAAAATCTATGAACTGACTCTTGCAGTAGCCTGATAGAATAACATTCCATGTTTCGCGGTTGAGGTTTTAAATTATCAAGAGAGTTTGATCTGAGAGTTCTGTAATGGGTCAGCCGCAGTCAAAAGCTACAAGTTATTGAGTAGGCTTTGTACGGGTTAAAGTGAACGAAAATCACATTGAGCACATCGGAATGTCTGGACATCAACTACTTTTCAAAACATACAATTTGTGCTAGCGATATTATGTATTTTTCAATTTACCATGTTTGCGGGTAATTTGTTTATGTTTATCTTAAACCTAATTTAAATAAACAACAAATTTTGCAAACTCCTCGCTTTTTAAAATGTTCAGTTTGGATTTGCACAGTAGATGGTCACATACTATCTGTCTTTTTACCCAAAGCATCAAAAGATTTTTTTACCAGGGATGCTCAGGGGTTGAATTGAAGGGGGGGTTGCCTCCCTCCCACAAATCTACTCGGCCAAGAGACGATCAATATACTAAAAATGTTTGAGGTCATAACCGTCCAATAATCTAACAGTTCCATAATTAATTTCATTTTTCTGTAAGGAGCCCTTTAATACCTTCTCGCCAGTATCAATTCTAATTCTGGCATCATCGCAGCCTTGCACTTTTTCGACAGCTTAAATTGGGCAGAAAGAATTAAGTGTATCTTAAACGCTGGAACTGTTCCCTTTGCATCATGATAAAAATTTCTGTTGCTTCAAACACGAACGATTATTAAGATTGCTCGTGAGTCAAACGAGCTGCATGTATTAGTTGTTATTAATAAAATTGAGGCTTAGTACTTACGACTTGTTGTTTATAATATCAGAGGGACCGCTGTCATTGAAAACCTGTTCAAACTTGCACAGTTCCGCTCACTGAGGTGCAAGGCTTTGTTCTGCTGTCTCGACATCTTGTGTAGAATTTCAGTAGCAAATCAGTGATAAGTAAATCAAAGGTATTCCACTCGTTCTCACTTAATGTTCTAAGTTTCATATTTACTCCGCCATGATCTTACTAGCTCGGCTCGTCCGATGAAAATTGAGATATCTTTTTCGATGCACTCAGGATAGTTTTGAAGGAGTCGCCTGTCATAACAATGGTTTTCCCTGTTATCTCTCCTGTCGTTTTTTGTTTTCTTTTTTTTTCCTTTTTATTGTCCCCTGGACACACTGAATCACAAAGATTCGTAAAGAGGCCCCAAGCTAGAAAATAATTGCTACTTGTGAAAGATCTATTCTTGAAAGTCTATTCAAAATTTAATGAAAAACCGTGTGTATTTCGACGTACCATTCAGAAGGAAGTAAGACGAAAACAGAAATTAATCGAGCTGACAAGAAGTAACTAAATGAGCAGATTTTATAGGGGTCAGCCTACTTACATCAAACAGATAATTTCCTATCTTGTTTATTTTTTCAACAAAAAATTAATCATCATTTTGACGTGAGATTTTTAAGCACACTCCTTGTGAGCCAAGGAAAATTTACAGAAAGTTTCAAGACATTGTGTTGTTTAGTCCTCCATTGAAAAATGGAGTTAAGAGGGAATTAGTTCATATGAAATAGAGTTACGTTGATTCTGGTTAAATCTGTCCAATTACTAATGTCGAGGAAAGTGAATCTAGTTAACTACTGAAATTTGTCTCCTTTCGTTAATTTTTTCATAAGGATTATTTTATTCCAATTGCACTTTAAATTAACGAGTGAAAATCATTGGAATGGCAGGCTTAAGGGATAAATATTTTTTTTCTCTCTAAATCAGATGATTCTACGTACGTGCATATCAAAGCTGTGCTCCTGCTATTCTTTTTATAGTTACAAATTATTTGAAGACATCTGTTGGAAAAAAAAAAAAAATCTGATATACACAATGATCCATCGCTACTATTTCTTTTTAAAAATTATCGAAGTACCTGAAGCGGTATCATGAAGTATAGAAAGCAAACTGGAAGATTTTATTTTTTGTTAGTTTACTATCTGATGTATGTAATTATTTTTTAGTGATGATTCTACTTACAGTGGTTTATTCCCTCCCCTGAGTCGGGAATGATTGTCGTTTTAATTTATGTCCGCAGTTCAGAGTGTTTGTCTTCTTGTGTAAAAGTGATGTTTATCAAAATACACTTAATCTTTCATGTCACGAGACTAGTTGGCATCTTCATTTGATAAGTTTTCTGTTGTAGTATTATCAATTGACTGATCTCAAATATGCAAGCACCTCAGTATATTCAGTTTACCTTAAATTTTGGTCTCTGGTACGGTCAGTATCTCATTTGATAATACTACAAAGAAAATGTCATGAAGATTGTTCTCATTTGCAGCAAATGCCGCAAGCCACACATATTGTAAGATGTTATTTTAGGATGAGTCTCAAATTTTACGAAAAAATGCCAAAAATTGTCATTTCGATTTACCCGCAAAATTAGTTATCTTTTGTCAACAACCGCATTAACATTAATGCGCCTTTAGCCAGTCTCCAAGCAAAGAAGGTCCATTCCATTTTAAAGAGCCCCAGATAACGTTCTGTATTTGTTTTGTTTCCAATGTCTGAATCTTTTGTACAAGCTGGAATCAGTGAGCTTAGAGATTAAAATAAAAAATAAAAATAAAAAAAAAAAAAAAAAAAACCAATGCAAGCAATGTATAAAACATACAAGATTTTTACGAGTCCGTTTTGGAAATCTTATGGTCATGCAATGTGAATTTCAAGAGGCATATTTGTATCCGAACATCGTACTTTCTTACTAACATCTTACTTTGTGTTTGGTTTGTGGTCGTGTGTGTTCCATTGAGTGTGGTATTTTCAATTATACTAACCAAATTTTTAGAGTATATTCTATTTCTTTTCAAAGTAAAATATCTGGCAGGGAAAATTATCATCAATTTCTTTTTTCTCTATCTGACGAAAAGCCAACCCTAAGCATTATGATACATACAGTCTTGATCCCAGACTGTTTTACACTTTTTAACAAGAATAGTTCTGACCTTCATATCTCCTAAAAGTCCAGGTCACAACAAGAATTATCTTACAAAAGCCTCTGCGGACTTTTATTTCCATTTTTCATCTGTTTGCATGATTTTCTAACAATGTTGAATATTACTGTCACTAAATTTTCCAACCAGTATACGAAGTCTTGTAACCGTTATATCATGGAAGAAAGATTTCCTCTCTTTTTCTCTTTTGTTCTTTACGTTTAAGGTATTTACTTCCGAATGCTCTCTCTTTTTTAAACGTTTGTCAACTATTTCACATCTCGAGCTGACATTAGCTGACAAAAAGCAGCTAATTTTCTTTAGTGAGTAAACTGACCATACCAAGTGAGGAGAAGTTGAACTTACCTGTTCTTTTTTCTCAAATAATTTCAGGGGACTCTTCTTTCATGAATTGAGGAGTTAAGTGGTTGAACCTTAAGTCTGGAGTATTAATTATATGATATGTTGTTGCCAAATAAATAATTAAAAAAAAAATGTATTTTTTTATCTTTTCACAAGATATTGATTTTGCTCTTAATGTTGTATTCTCTCAATTTTATCAAGTAATATAGATGTATTACAGACGCATTGGTTGTATACGTGTATGCTGCTAAGCAGATCTTGATTTTGTCTTGTCACTACTTACGCACTTTATCATATGGACTGAATTTGACAGAAATACACCAATTCGAATAAAGTTTGAATCAAGAAGAAGAGGTTCGAATTTTATTCCTCCATCACTGAGACTCAATGTAGAGCACAAATTTTAACGACCATTTTCACGCTTAAAATATTTCACTTGACTATGAATTTTTGATCGGAGAAAAACGTAAGACTAGTTGAATTGACAACGACCCTAAACTCTTTTCTCCAAAAACGACTCTATGTATTAATATTAAAAAAAAAAAAAAATTCAAAATTTTTACGTTTAATTTTTTACTCGGTACGTTTCTGTTGAACTGAGATCATGTTATTCTTACCTCTGTTGAATCTTTAAGGTTCATTTTTTTCTGCCACATTTTGGGCTCTGTTCTTTGTGTGAATGTCTCTCCTTACTTTCTATGATCAGTCAACTCAGATAACTCATTTTCATGTAACTAATTGACTAATAATGAATTCTTCCTTCTCAGCTGGGAATATCTCCAATATCTTTTGTTGATTCCAGGGTGATACGCAATTCATATTTATTTACTGTGGATTATCCTGCTAATTTGCTTTTTCCCAAACAGGCCCAAAATTTTGCTGAGCAGATAGAAGCTACGCCGTTTTCTCCAAGAAATATATTACATGATTTAGAAATCGGTCTGAATGAAATTTTATCAAAAGATTACCATTAAAATCTTAAAATTCTACCTTGTAAGATTGAGTAAAAAACTGAATTTTCCGTCCTGATTCACGGAGGATTAAAACTGAGGATTCTTTGAGGATGACCTGGTTTCCCTATGCCTAACCTGATTCAATTTTTTTCTCCTAAAGTTACTCCAAGTTTGTTAGTTCCTTCTTAAATTTTCAAGGACTCTATTGGAAAGATGTCTGTTTTAAGCCTCATACTTTTCAGCAAAAATGAGAGAGGGAGAAAAAAATTTTTAAAAAAAAAAGGAAATATTTGTCAAAAATATGACTTCCTTATGCCGTTTTATTAGACTAGAACCTTATTTAATTTTTAAACAGAAATAAATTTTTCTTAATATTATTTAAGAGTTGAGAAACACGGAAATCCTCAAACAAACAAACAAACAAACAAATAAATAAATGAAGAAAAAGAACTACGAACAAACTTGAATGTAGACATTTTAATATTGTTGTGGTTAATATATGTTTCATACAAAAAACCTTGGTAACTTTGAAGTAATGAAGGAATGTTTAAAAAAGGAGAAATCCCTCACATCTTGCAGCCTTTAGTTGATTATATTTTATTGTTTTTCGTTCAGGTATGTCATTAATTTGTTGACTATCTACTGTCTCCCATTAATTTTTCAGGGAAGAAAACATATTGTCATTTGAACAAAAAAAAAAAAAAGGAGGACATACCGTAATTATTCCTAAATTTTAGTCTGGTCTTCTTAGTAGCTCCCTCAATATTCATGATCAACATTATTTATTTCGTTATGCTCCACAATAAGGTAAAAGTGAAAAGTAGAATAGAAAATAGCTTTTGAATAAAGGAAGAAAGAAAAAATATTTTAAGTAAAGAATGAATTGAAAAGTAGTTCAGATTTTTCGGAAAACTTTGCAAAAAAAAGTCTGTTTCAACAGCATGCTGAGCAAGAATAAAAAATTATGGTGGATATAGAAAAAAAATTTCAGTTTGTACTTTATTTACACTCATATTTTTCTCTCATTAAGTAATCACTGTTTTTGCAAGAGCAATTGTTGAGTTAAGAGTACTCATTTTGTCTAATTATAGTGGTGATTCTTGAAAATTGGCAACACTGTCTTTCTTCCATTTAAATGTATGTAAAAGAATCGATTTGTGGCCTCACCTTGAATCGATATTTTCAATGGCTTTAAATGGAGACAAAACAATATTACCAACTTGCAGAATCACTACTGTCAAATCCCACTTTCCTCTACCTTTCTGTAGGAATAATGTGAGAGACACTTTCATGGGCTGCTAACTTCAATTTCTTTTATTTTATGAATTTATTGCTACACGTTTATCTTCCAACACCACCAGCGCATGAACAAAACTTTGACTGTTTAGCTTTCCATAGGTTTTTTCCCCCATCAGTTTATCATTTTCATTTCAGTTCATCTTCTGCACTTCATATCAGGCGAAAAAAAGGAGAAAGCATACTTACATTCTCATTTTTCTGCAGGTCCTCGCACTGATATTTTTAAAGAAGAAATCTCTGCATCAATTAACTAATTGTAGCCACTAATTCAATTTATTCTTTTCCCCTCGAATAGGAACAAGACTTAATGCTTCATCAGTTTTCTTCGGGATATACTAATTGTTTTTTGTTTTGTTGTGTTAGTTATTTTAAATAATTTAGGTGTCAAATCATCACTCAAATGATCCTTTTGATCAGAGGCAGATCTAGCAATTTGGCAACACCGGATTTCCTACATTTACACTTGTGTTAAATAATCGATGATTGTTGGAGCACCAGTCCCCTCCAAGAATCGATTCATTCCCATAGGTTTAAATGGAGAAAAAGAGTGTTGCCAATTCGCTAGATCTGCCAGTGCTTTTGATCCTCTTCTTCTTCTAAGGCAAAATGAACCAGGCCAATCAATAGTCTTGCAGATTATGCGCAGCAAATTGGCGACATAACTTCTGAGGGATTCTTTTCATTTTATCATTTTTCTGCAACGTCCGAAAATGTCACCATCTTAAAATTCTATGAAATCTCTTATAGCCTTGAAAATGAAAAGATGATTTTAGAGTAGTTAATCAAAGCTTTGAAATTAGTTCTTAAGTATTTTTCATCTTGTGTCTTTCTGATGTTCCTGAAAAATGTACAAGGTTTTTCCTCTTGATGCAAGAGCACCATTTGTGCCAGTACCTGGGATTGTACACTTTGTTTATTTTATTTTATTTTTTAAAATCTCTTATTGTACTTTGAAAACAAAAAAATATGCTATAAAAGTGGATTCCTAAATGTTAGTATTTTTAAGAGAAATTTTCCAGTGAATTGGCTTTTGAAATGGCACTTATGGTTCAGTTGCATACAAGAGGCTTGGTATGAGAAATTAGTTCAAAATTCTAAGAACTGACTCTTATCTTCATGTCTGTCATAATCAAGGTTTATTAACAAGTTTAAAAAGTTGAGCATCTTGGTTATAATTTCGTTTTCTACTGAGTCAAATACATTTCAAGTAGAGTTAGTAAATGCAGTCGTAAAATTAAACAAACTGAACTTATGCAGTTCGTGTAAAGATAATTTTTGAGAAAAATTGTTCATTGAATTTGCCCCAATATTTCACAGCTTGACAATATTTCAGATGAGGATAAAGTCATTTCTTCTATTTTTTGAATCAATTTGCTCAATAATTTTCATGAATGTAATTTTTCAAATACATTACTTCCTTTTGAATAAGTTATAGAAATCATCACACATCTCGAAAGTGAATCACTTTGGTCAAAACCGCGACAGTACGAAAAAGTAGACAAGAAAGGGAATTTTGATGGATCTCATTTCTTTTTCTCATTGGGTGCTTTTTTTCATATTTACAGGTGAGAAAAGATTTCTTTGCCCTGTTGAGAGAGAGCTCAGAGGTTACTCGACACTCACGCTGGAGCGAGGTCAAGAAGAAACTGGACAATGATTCCCGTTACAGAGCAGTGGATTCCAGCTCCACAAGAGAGGACTGGTTCCGCGAGTACATCAAAATCCTGAAGGATGAACGCAAACGGGAGAAGGAGAAGGACAGAGACAAGGATAAGAAGGACAGAGACAGGAAAGAAGATTCGAAAGAAAAGGATGCAGAAAGTGACGTAAGTTCATCTTGAGTTACTCTCGCTTGAGAAAACTTGCTAAGAAGCTCCCACCTTAGGGTCCCTCTAAATATATGGATTTCTGAAATGGGCCGCTTCAAATTCCTCAATTTCTTCAGAGGTTCACAAAAGACCCATGCCCAGAATTTCAGCCCGTAATCAATTTTTTCTGAGGAATTTCTCGTAAGGATCTACCAGATTTCATTCAACATTGTTTTTCTTGGCATTTATCGCCAGAAAATATTTAATATCCACATAAAGATTTATTTTTTTTTGTATCAGGTAAAATACTTCAACTTCGAGAGATAAAACACCAAACTCCACTCCACTACTATCACTACCCCGTCTGTTAGTTCATGTACCCTTTTTATTGAGCCTAACATATTAACAGCTTTAAAAAATCAATAGAATCGTTCTACTCCATTTGTGCAAACGAGAAAATATAATTCAAACTTAAAACTTTAATTGATCAAATCATTTTATAATTTAGTACTGTAGATATGCAACCTTTGTAGGCATGCGACCTTTGCCCATTAAAAGTTAGAACATCTTCATTTACTCGTCTGATAACATTTTCATCAGTAATTGTCATTTTGTCTTTTAACACGAGAGGAAAGGGAATCAGATGGATGCCTAAAATTAATTTATGCTTAACATGTACTAGACAAATATCACAAAATTGAAGGTAGCAAAACTGAACAGAAATAATTATATAGGGTTTCTTGCGGTCTGTAAAACCTGGAAAGTCAGGGTAATCATTAGAAAAGTCAGAGGATTTCGGGAGCAGCGTTCAGCAGAATTCAGCGTAATCATAAGGTAAAAATCTAAGTGGAAGTTTTGTTTGAAGGGCAGGGAAAGTCAGGGAATCAGAAAATGAAGGAATAGTAGAAACCTTTTCATGTAAGCTATGCTTTGCTGCCATCAGAATTGAAGACTGGTAAAGTTAGCTAATGGAATATTCACTGTTTAACATGTTGTTCCAGGAAGGAGCGGTAAACTCTGAATCTGAGCGAGAACAGCGGGAAGCAGAAAAACAAGCTAGAGTAGAAGCGAGTTTACGTGAAAGGCAGAAAGAAGTTGAGCGAACACTAGCTGTCCATCTACGCGATCGGGATAATGAACGAGAACAACACAAGCACGATGAAGCAGTCCAGCACTTCAACGCTCTTCTCGCTGATTTGGTTAGTTCTTTCTTTTTGATGTCTTTATGTGTACCTTTCATCACAAACAGAGGCAAATTAAATTTTCCTCCGTTACAAGCTACAAGGGTTTTTATTGGCGGTCGATTTGCCTATGCTTATTTTACCGTCCTGAAAGACTATGAAGATCACTTTTGCAGCATTGACTTGTACAGAAAATAGAAAAATCTTGTTCAGGGTTTCTGCAAGTCCAGAATTACCGGAAAGTCCGGAAATAGCATGGATTTTTCTCGAGCGGTCTAGAAGTACTGAAAAAGTGCGGAAATTCTGGAAGAAGGTCTGAGATTTATATTATTTGTTGTCATTTTTGTCACAGTTTGAGCGAGAAATTCACATTTTTTAAATTTTTCGAATTTTGTCAATTAGAGGTACTGAAAAAGTACGGAATTTTTCGGTGGGGAGGTACTGAATTTCTTGAGAATTTAATGAGAAAGAACTGTAAAAGTACTGATTTTTGGCCAGCCTGATTAAGTAGACACCCTGATGTTGAATCACTGTCGTTAGTGTCACTGCTCTCTCTCATAAATTTCTGTTGAGTTACACTGTTTCCTCTAATTTTTCAATAAGTTGAGATTTTTTACTTGAATGTATTGCCCTTTTGTGGGCTGTTATTTTATGTCAAAGTTCGTCTAGAAGCCCATGTGGCCCTCATATTTCCAAGATTACTCCCCAATTTCTCTAGTTACTGTAAAGTCTTACACTTTACTAACTGCGTGACGTAGCTCAATTTTAAATGGATATCATAACGAGGTATCATCTCATAATTTTCCCTATTTTTCAGGTGAGAAACTCTGAACTCGCTTGGAGAGAGGCCAAAAGACAGTTACGGAAAGATCATCGATGGGATCTGGCTGAACTCCTCAGTAGAGATGAAAAAGAAAAACTGTTTAATGAACACATTGAGTTACTTTCAAAAAAGAAGAAAGAAAAGTTTAGGTAAGTAACAATCAATTTCAAATTAAGTTAGGGTTACCGGTGGTCTGGAAAACCGAGTAAATCAGGGAAAGTTAGAGAATTTGTGGGAAAAGTCAGGGAATTTTTGACACATCTACCTATTGAAGTCTAGGGGCAGTCAGCTTACTTTTTTTTTAAAAAAAAAAAAATGGAAATTTTGTTCAACCGTCAGGAAAAAAGGAAATTTTGGAGTCAGAGATGGGCAAAAAAAGTTTGGGAAAGTCAAGGAATTTAAAGATGAAGAAATTATGGCGACCCTGTAAGTGCAATTAAAGGAAAAGTGGTCGAGACGTATCACCAATTCATTTATTCCACAAGACATTTACAGCCTTATACTGTACCAATCCTTTATCAGTTAAACCTCTTGGAAAGTATCTATCCTGCTGAGAAGTGTTCTTAATTTTTACTTACTTCACCATTTCGTGGGTAGTCTCTTTTAATTTTCTGTGGAAATGAAGATGCTGTAATTATGTACGTAAGTTATTTATGTGAGTGAAAGTAATGAGTTCACATTGAAAAGCTTCTGTCTGTGAAGTTTAATTTCGTTGTCTGAAGATAATCTTTTAAAATTCATGGCTGTTTGAACTGGAATAATTATATAAGTTTCCTACCAAGAACTGCATTCATTTTTTATCATTTTAATGAAAATGTCCGACATTCTTTCCTTTTTCTCTCTGTTTGTTTATTTGTATAATTATCAATTCATTCATATTTTTCTGCATCTCAGGCAACTACTTGATGAAACCAGCGAAGTCAAGCTGTCGAGTAATTGGAAAGACGTGAAAAAACTCATCAAGGATGATCCGAGATATTCCAAAATTTCGTGGAGTGATCGCGTAAGTTTTCTGTGAACAAAATTTTTTTTGCCTTACATTAGCAAAGTTTTACCCCGATTATCTGACGATTCGTGACGAGGATCCTGTCGGATACCAAAAAGTTGGTTAGTTGAAACCACCAAAAATACATTGAAAAAAATGCCATTTCAGGCTCTGTGTGTAACCGTAAAGGCCAATTTTCCATTGTATTTGTAAAATATAGACCTTTACTCCGTGACAATACAAAACCATACATTTATCAAGTTCTTGCTCTCTTGTTTTATGGCCAAAAACTCAATTTTGACTATGCTGAATCATCGAAGCGTAGGATAGTTTTTGGTTGGCTAACTGGGGCACTGCTGTATTTTCGGTTCAAGAAGTATCAAATTGCACATTAATTTGGTGTAAATTTCTTGTGCACTTTTGCAGTAATCTGTAGATTTGAATCAATGGATTCAGTAATTTAACGGATTTGTTTGCAGGCCCCTACAAATCTGATAAAGCAAGGTCTCATAGTAGTTCAATCGTTTGAAACTTGCAGTTTTTATATAAAATATGCCACAAGTCTTTTCTCTTGAGCCTTTCATTTTCTATTCGATCTCACGTGAGTTTTGTTTACTTGCAGAAATTAGAACGAGAATTTAAGGACTATGTTAAGGATAAGTTGGCGGATGCCAAAACAAATATTAAGGAACTTCTCATGGTAAGTCGCTTTCTTTCCTTCCAACAGGCCTAATTTAATGACAAAGCGCTAATGAAACATCGTTATTAACCTCGTAGTTTTGTACTTTCATGTAAGATATCAGCCTGTAAAATACAGTAAATTATTCTTCACTAACTGTACTTATCACTGAAGTGTCGAATATTTTGATGCTGTGAGTATAACGTCCCTAACAAGAGGACTAAGAAAAATTTGACTCTTCCGTTTTCCTTGTTTCTGTCGTAAAATTATTGGTCTGATACGAAAAAATAAATATGAGGCGAATTGACTACCTCTTTGCTCTCTGTAAACTAATTATCAACCTTAATCACTTAATAATTTATTGGATGTTACAAACTGATATCTCCCTGAAATTTTTGGTTTCAAATGTCCTAGTATAAACCTCTCCTGATCGCGTGAAATCACAGCTGGTTTGAAAAATGTTAATATGTTGTCTTTCAATGTGTAGCCCTTTGTTTTTTAGCTTTTCATCTAGCGTATTTTTCACCCTCACCTGTTGTTGCGTATGGACAATAGTTAATCAGGCATATCCAGAGGAAAGCGTCTTGCGGTGATGTTTTGGTGATGATTTATTTTGTAGTTGAAAGTTTGATAGTTTTAAATCAAAAATCAGAAAAATTTCTTTTGACTGGGTCAGTTGATGGTAATAACTTCTATTAAGTATTTCAAGTAAACCAATTTAATTTCCAATAAAATCTGTAAAGTGAGCAATTCAAAATCCTGTCAGGACAAAAAAGTTTTCGGGTAGTGTGAAGAAAAAAAAGCCAGGAAATAAAAAAAGGGAAGTTTCATTTTTTTATTTCAGGATGTCACTTTATATCTGAGTTTTGGAACCTGCTAACCTCCAAATTCGAAACCCTAAGTAATCTTACTGATAGAAAATTATTTTGAATTGGATAAAAAAAATCAGAAAAAATTGAGCGATGAAAACTATTTAGTGAAAGTTTTGACGTAAAAGTTGAATATGATTTGAAGTAATGTCATGGAGTTATTGGTCAATCAGTAAACCCTTTCATGCATTAATATGGACTTCATTTTTTTCAATGAAGACTAAGCCAGTCTGTCGCAAAGTTATCATCAAAAAAAGTTCATAGGTTGTTTTGAACAGGTCATTGCGAAATTCTTAATTACGTGCCTAATTATGATTCAAGGGAATGTTGTTTCAAAGACTAACTTAATTTCAGTAATATCAAATCATCTTGTTTTTCAACTCATCAGTACTGTAATCTCATGGACTGTGGAATCCAAGATTAGTAAGACCAATTAGACCAACATTTTGCAGATAGGAACTACAGTTTCCATAAAAACACCTTTGTGCATTGGGAAAGTAATGTTCCATACATGCTTCTAAAGCGAGTCAGAAATTGGAGTTCCTAATTTCAAAATGAAGTCCAATTACTCATTCTTTTTCGTCACCTTCATTCAAACGTTTATTTTTAGTTCAATAGCATGCTAATTCTCTGGTTTTGATCCATCTGATCTCACTTTGATTCTCATTTGAAAGAAGTTGTGACAGAGAACGAGAACGAAAAAGACTAGAATCCTTTCCTTTTATCGGCTTTCACTTGCAATCACATCTTCAATTCACCTTTCTATTCAAGCAGCTGTTATAATGGGAATAAGTTGTCGATATTTTCTCAAAGCACTGAAGAAATAAGCATTGGCTGAGTAAAATGTTCACAGTTTTCTTTGTGTGGATTTTTTTAAACTTAAGAGTAAAATTTAGTCAGTTTTTTTGTTTCTCTCTGTCGCATTTCTACGATTGAAATGTCGTCACGGTTAGTAATCAGCTCTCACACTGCCAAAAAGTATCACTTTATGCCGGCAATTCAGCACCATTTATTGTAAAATCGTCAAATTTTGATTTTGTAAAGAAATTTGCTGTTTGACACCAAAAAAAAAGAAGGCCAAATCAATGGCTAATGTGCGAAACCACGAATGTCCGTTTACAAATTTACAGACTTCCAGTCTTACTTTATTATTTTTTCTCTTTTGAAAACTAGTGAACTTAATTTCTAGAAAACTTCCTTCATTTTTCCTTTCTATCAGCAGAATACTCCTTATGAATTTCAAGCTATATAGTTGACTTGTTTTTCTTCAAAAAAATAAGATAGAAGGAGAGATTGTGAAACACTGCAACACAGATACTTAGTTTTGCACTTTAGCCATAGAAATTCTATTAATTAGTCCCTAGCCATTGACTGACCCAGCAGGCACCACGACTCTCTGCAATTTTTCCAACAACTTTTTAATTTGCTATTTCAGGAAACGAAACACTTAACTTACAAATCTAGGGAGCTGATCCGTGAAAACGAAGCCCACATGCAAGAGGTCGAAGAGATCCTGAAGAAAGATCGCCGCTACTTAGTCTTAGATCACCTGCCTGAAGAAAGGACTGAATTAGTTTTAAGTTATCTTGACGAATTGGAACAGAGAGGACCGCCTCCTCCACCCACAGCCTCCGATCCATCTCGCAGAGGTGGCATCAATGTTAAACCGCAACTCTGGTAAGTTTTGTCACCTAGATTCAGGGTTGCAAGCGTGAAATGAAAAATATGAAAGATTGGAAATTTCAGTGAAATGTTTCATGAAATTTCACAATTCTGCGGAAAATATGTAACATATTTTCAGGAGCTGGGTATGCATCACGAACTAAAAAAACCCAAAAAGCAAAAACCAGTCGGCTTTCATTTACTTTTTCATTCAATTTCGAAAAAATGTTTTCAATATTTATCATATTTTTCTGAAATTTCATGAATTATTTCACATGAAATTTTAAGATTTTATTTTTCATGAAAAATTGCAATCTAGGCTAGATTGCAGTACCCTTAAGATATACCTGCTTTTCAAACCTCTGTCAGGGTGCTTACAGGTCCTGAAAATTGGGAAGTCCAGAATTTTGATGAAAGGTCTGCAAGTAAGGAAGAAGTCTGAAAATCTGACTCGAAACCCGGAAAAATTTAAATCAATTATTATACAATGGAAGGAAGGTAATTTTCAGATTTTTGCTGAGCCAACAATGTTAATAAAAATGAAAAAACACTTACCTACCTGCTGTAATTTTGCATTTCCTCATAGTAAAAACTTAAAACTTGATGGCTCATTCTGAAATGAATTCATCTGCACTTCTCTGGAGGTGAAGATTTTTTTCTCTCTTCGCGTATGAGTAAGACTTTGAAGTCCAAGCTTTATCAGTTTTTTACCATCTGCATTCTATGCTCCTCTTCCAACCATGCAATTATAAAACTAATACTTTGATAGGTAATTAGTAAGTATACTAATGGTTGTAGCGAAAAGGGTTTAAGTAATAATCAGGTCCAAGGCAGTAAGAATACTATAATTTTTTTCAGGAGTCTGTAGACACCATGTCCTATCCCCTTTCTCACGAAGTTTAACCTTAGTTTGAAGTTCATTCCTAACTTCAGTGCTGCCTTGAGCTTATCTCAGCCATTTATGGCTTTTTTCAAGGTTAAGAAGCTGCCTTAAATGGATTTTCTAAGAGTCTGATGATGAAGTAAAACGAGCAGTTGAATCGGTCAGCCAGAAATGAAAATACAAGAATAATGGTAAAAACCATTTCAGGCAAATTGTTCTGCATGTCAGAGCCGTAAAATATTACTCATAAAGTAATTGACAACTTAATCACATAATTAATTAATCTGAGGTTAAAAACGAGTCGATTCAGTTCCTATGAAAGACAACTTAGAAAAAAAATGCTATTGTTTTTCTTGTGTTTTCGTTTCTGGCGTTTGGGTCTTATTGAGTGTGACCGATTTCATTAAAACATGGCTCAAGGTACAGTCTTGCAGAATTTTCTTTAATACATCTCAAAAAAGGATGTTGCATTGGCGCAAATGTATCAAGCTTAAAGTGGACTATGTTGAAGGGGAAAAAAAATTAAAAAATTCTAACTGTTCACACTTCAACAGCATTTTTGTTTTTAATTCATCAAATTATTTTTACTGGACACTTTAATGTTGAAGGCCTTATTTTTCAAACAACCACTTGAAAAAATCCTGCCCTGTTAAAGTTGAGCTCAGTAGAGAAAATAAACTTTCTGCCTTCTGGTGCGAGTTTTAAAAAGTACCAGTACTAAAGGAAGATAAGACCTAAATAAGAAAAGTTTTTTTTAAACTCTCAGCAACTTTGTAATTTCTTCTCACTGGTAATTTTTTTTGTTTATTTTCAGATGTCACGCAATTAGCAAAACTCAGGACGATGGATTTTAGCACATTTGGAGTTGGAGGGTGGACTTGGCTGAAGAATTTTATGTTTGACATGTCTCAGCACACAAGTTTGATTAAAGTTTAATGTAATTTTAAAATCTCTGAAGCTTACAATCCACCGCCACAATTTTTCAATACCAGTAATTGATTTTTTCTCATTATCATAATTCACATTTTTCATTTATCACTCGCGTGTATCAGCCTTCGGTGCTTTCGGCAGTTCTCATTTTACTCATGTTTATTTTTAATTCCTGTATGACTTTTTATGATAAGCTTCAATAAATTGATCACAAACCTGTATGGAGTGAACTACTTATTTTTTAAATTCCCCTCCGTTTCTTCTCTAATGGACCACTAAACAAGGTACGAATTTCAGCATTCTGATACATGTTTCTTAACTAAAATTTCACGTAAAACATGATACGCACAACGAAAATTAGCGAAATAAACTCCTTACGAAGATATTTAATAATTCTTGGTGCGTGAATTCAAACCATCCGCTCATGAAAACTCAATGCTCTGCGTGTTTCACATCGAGCGCTAAACGTTATCATGACAGTCTCTGCGATATAAAAATCTGGGAACCTCGATCTTGACGCTTTGGCTCAGCTTTAGCAAATTGCTTATAGTTTGAACAATACATGGTGGGAAATGAAAATTGCTCAATTGAGAAGCTTGCTGAAACCGTTGTAGTGCGCGATTTGACTCACGTAGAGCTTTGAGTTTCTTGTGAGCGGGCAGTTCAAATTCCTCGTAACCAATGTGTAATAAAAACGTTAATATCTTCGTTAAAAGTTGGTTTCAGTAATTTTCGTTGTAAGAATCGTGTTTTACGTGAAATTCTGGTTAAGAAACATGTAAAAGATTGCTTAAATTCGTACCTTGTCTAGTGGTCCATTCCCCTCTGTTTCTTCTTTAATCTCCCTTCATCAAGAAACAGAATGTATTGTGAAGTTTCATGGAATAGGATAACCTGAAGAGTATGGGTATATTTTCCTGTGGGCTGATTATTGTAATTAATAGACAAAACAACAGAAATAGGGGAAATGAAGCGAATCTATAGGTTGAACCGGGTAGTTGTTATAGATTAAAGGGAAACTTAATTCACTAACTACAGGGTCTCTTGTGGGTTGTTCAGTTAGTCTATACTTGCCTCCTTTGTTTATTGCAACCATCCCTTCCACCAATAGGATCACTCCATTTCCTCTTCGTCTTCTTAGAGGTGTCGTCAGCTAAGTTGACGGTTGTTTACTTTCGGTTTGCAGGCGTTTTTGCGTCACTACTATCCACATGAAAACATCTGACTCTCTCAGAAGCAAGAACACAAGCTTGGATAAGTTTTTTTATACTTTCAAACCTTGTAACACTTTAATTTTTAGCCACACAGAAATCACAACCACAAAAAATTTGCAAATCATAACGAATAAGTAGTTTTTTTACGATACGATCATGAGACTGATGTTTTCAGTGTGGATAGTAGCGAACGCCGCTTTGTTCAGAGGCCCAAATTCGTCGTAGGCGCTTGCAAACCGAAAGTAAACAACCGTCAACATAGCTGACAACACCTCTAGTGTTTCGCTTTATCTATCAATTTCAATATTCAGCCAGCAGTACATTTTGATAAAAATTTATTACATTACTTGAATTCTCATACCGGGGTACAGGAAATTCTTTGCAGCTCAAATTATAAGTTTAAATTATAGTTGCAATTTTAGTTACAAGATTTCCGCATAAAAGATCCTGAAAAATATCTTCTTTCCGCAGAAAGGTCAATTCCAAAGAATGCCCTTGGCTTAAATATTTGGGGGGAAAAAGCATCCTTTTTCCTTGCAATCTTTCATTGAAAACTTTAATTATTTGCCCACAGATTTCTGTATGCTACACAAGAGGCTAGGGCCATTGAGCATTTCTTAACTCCTTTTATCACACTAGGAGTTCATGAGAAGGACTTAAAACATTGAGGAAGAGTATCAAAGCATTGAAAAATTAAAATATAAAATTTATTACACCTATAAAATAACCTAAGAATATTTTTTCTTGCCTAGACTTTTCTTGACATTTTTTATTAGACATTGTTGCAAGAGGGGGTAGATAGCATTGCAATGTTTAATGAGAGCAGGTATCTTATCTTCCAAGTGACATACACCTATAGTTCCTGATATTGTGAATTCAGAGACTTGCTCTAATGTTGACATGTAAGTCAACGTAATAACAGCTTGAGGGTCAATACTTTCAGCGGAAGCTGTTTTCTTGCAAAGCTGCTCTTCTTCATTCGTTGGATCCACGAATTGCAAATGGCGGCAGATACCCTGAAAATAAAGAGCATTTGGGATTAGCTCTTGATTGTTAAATTTAACAAACTAGCCAAAAATAGAAAAATCTATTAAATAAGTGGAAATAATTACAAAAAGTTGCACATTTTCTAGATGTGATGCCCTTAAAAACACAGCAGACAATAGCATTTAAAAATAAGGTATTTAGAAATTTGATGGGCAAGAATCACAAGAAAAGTAAAAGAAGTAGAAAAAAATTAATTACCACAGAGACAGCTGTGACAAGATCATACATAGGAACACTTGCATCGGCTAGAGCAAGACTTGCGCAGGTGATCGCAGCAGCTAAATCTGAGCCGTCACTGTCCAAAATGTAGACGTAAATATCCACTTGGAAGTTAGGAAACTCATGCTGGAACAGAGCAGAAAGATGAGACCTAAAATTTCAATTTTCTATTTTAGAAGAAGGAGTCCTTGCTTTGATACAACTTGTTTCAATATAGATGGAGCTTTTTGATGCACTTGCAGAGATGAAGATAAATTTCTTAATGCGACTTCAATGATGGAGCCGTTGAAGGGTTTTAAAAAATAGGTAGAAGGGCAAGGTGACATTTTGGGATGAAAAAAGAACAGAATTAAGAAAGAATGTATCTATTCAGAACTACTTCAGAATTTACTTTTCATTCTCCCTCAGAAAGAGAGTGAGTTTTTCCAAGTAAAATTTTGGCACACTTTCAGGTGTTCGAATTTTGTAGTTAACCTAGAGTCCAGGCAAAATAAGTTAACGCACCTTCAGACTGCGACAGTAGATCGTCTGTCGCCAGACAAGCACTGAAAGTTAATGCTAGGGATGGCGATTTTTCCGAATAAATCGATTTTGGGAAATCGATTTGATTTTCGGGAAAAAATCAATTCGATTTTAAAATCGGATGGAAAAAATCAATTTAAGGAAAAATCGATTTTCTTCGAAATCGATTTTAAAACACTTAAAAATCCACCTTCAACGCCAAAAACGAAACTGAACTTTGAAATGAAACTCGGGTTTCACAGAATTTAGGCCTTTTTGTGCCACATTAACGTAGAAAATTTCGATTTTTTCAATAATTCGATTTCTGCTCGAAAAATCGATTTCGATTGAAAATTGGCAACAAAAAATCGATTCGATTTTCTCGATTATTTTTTCCAAAAAATCGATTTACCAAAATAATCGATTTGGTATCACCATCACTAATTAATGCAAGAATCAAGATGGCAGATCTTCTGTCGCAGTCTTAGAGTGCATAAGCTTATTTGGCATGGATTTCTACGCTGGACGCTGAGAGTTTTAAGTCAGTAAAATAAAAATTATTAGGAGCTTACCCGACAAACAGCAGGTTCAAGGGCTCTCCTTAAACTGAAACTTAGTTCCTTCTCCTCGGCATCTCTGATGTGTCCTCGTCTTTTGATGCAAGAAAACGGTGCAAACTTGAATTCACAATATAACTCTCCCATTGGACTGAACTCATTTTTATTAGGAATTTCTCTCGGATCGAAGACGGAGCAGATCACTTTGGTGTTTTCGTATTCAAGATATGCAGAACCTTTGGCTTGAGAGTTAACTCCAGTCTTCAAAACTGCAACAAAAAAAAAAAAAAGGGAAGGTAATTAAATTACCTGTTAGAACTGAAGAAAGAAAAGATTAGACGGAAGTCACATCAACCGGAATGCATCAATCATCAATGGGCTAATTGGTTAGCATGATTATTTCTATTGAATGATGCCATTCTCTGATGTGACATTTGTCCAATCTTTTCTTTTCCCAGTTTTAATAACGTAAAGCAGAAGAGAATCTAACTACCATCTTCTTCATTTCCTGATTGAAAAAGAAAGGCACCCAACTTACCTAATTATCACCTTGAGTTTCCAAAATTTTCATGGCACAATGACCAACATCTTTACAGAATGTCAACTTTGCATCCTCTATTTCGTAGTCATCATGATATTGCAATTTTTCGTATCTTTCGATTGACGGTTATCACTTCGAACGCAATTTTAAAGTTATTTCAGGGTGTTTCTCGGTTAGATCTAGAGCGCAAATGCTTAGCAAGTTACAGCATTATTCCAAAAATTATCAAGGATGTCCTAAATTCCAGAAATTAAAAAGAAATCAATTAACTATCAGATTGCTCTGCAGAGTGCTGAGGATCAACCTTAAAATCATTTAGGCCCTGTCCACGCGAGTGCGGTTCGAGGAACTTATTCGACAAACTGCTCAGTTCCCGGAACTTATTCCTTAAAACAAGGCATGCTCAAGTGGACAGCCACACGAGTTCGCCCGAACTGGATCCGGAACCTCAATAAAAGTATATAATTATGGCAAAATAATAGATTATTACGGCCGCCAAAGTAACAATAATAAATGTCAAGACATGTAAAGGAGGTAATAAACAAAAACAAACAAATTCACATCAAAAGAAACATATGTAGAAGCTCCGAGTACAGGGGAAGTTCCGGGTTTTGGAGGAATAAGTTTTAGCTCAGCTGAAAACTTGTTCCAGGAACAAGTTCCGCGAACCGCGCTTGTGTGGACAAGGCCTTAGACCATAACCAGATCTTCGATAAGATGAAAATTGGACAGTAAAATATACTTACAGACAGGCCTATGTTCGTTTGGTAATCTACCGTTTTTCCTTTCTCCAACTTTGGGATCTTTGAAGTCTGGTTTGCGACTGAAGTCTGATAGATAATAATGATAAGGTATGGTGGTTTCAGGGCCGGTTATTCTTTTTGAGTCAGATGGCATCCTTACTAAGTGTTATTGGTTCCACATAATACAAATTTGAAAGTTGACAAAAGGAAAACTGTAATACTTTACCGCCGGAAAATTGTAATCACATGCACATGTTTAGATTTATGTTTAGGGTTAGGTTTCAGTTTTCAACGTTGCCGGGCATAAATAAAAACAAACGAAGATGCCTCATACGTCTGTCATGACTAATTATGATATTTCCACACACTTGGCAACGTTTTTGTTTACTTTTTTACAACTGTTTACACGTGTTGCTACGACTCCCGTAACATTTTAGTTATTTTCCAATTTTCCCTTTTTTATTGCATTGAGTCAAATCTTTTTATCATCTCTCGTACTCCAGTGATTCAGAATATGGATAGCCCTCAAATTATTTGTCATTCCGAGAAAAGTGTGAAATACTCCTTATTTGACTGTTGTTGGATTCCACGCTCTGCTAAATTTGTGGCCTTAGGTTCAGACACGCAAAGCAATGGTGTTATGCAGATTTATGAAGTTCAAAATGCAGATCCTGTCATGATCAAAGAGGTAATCACAGCTATTCTATTCTAATGACACATCGAGTACACCTACAGCATATCGACAGTGTAAGTCCGCAATCACATATCTCATTTGCGGTGTCTGAAAATCTCCGCTTCTATGTTATTTTTAAAGGAGAAGAAATTGACATAACTTCTTGAACTTTATCCAGAATTTTCTTCGCTCAGAGAAGAAAAACCACGGCAGTTTCATAGAATCTCTGTTTAGTAATTTTCCGTTGAAGAAATAAAGTATGACAGGAAGTTTGCAATGCCGATATGTAAATATTAGGAAGGCTCGACCGCATCAACGATGGAATCATGCGCCTCCTCATCAATCGTAGTGAAATCTGCGTGTTTTTGCTCAAAATGACAGCCTCTGTTTGTGAATAAAGGCCGCAATAAATGGCTAACTTTGTTAATTTTGGACTCAACGAGTTGAAAATTATTAAGTTCTAGAGGCCAGCTTGAGAAATACAAAAGCAAAAATCTCTCTGAACCCCTGGTAAAATCCAACCGGAAGAGTGGAAAAGAAAAGAAAAGGTTCGACGAGGCGTAACTCTGCATTAATATTATAACGGAAATCTACAGGTATGAGCAGTTGTGTCGCCATTAATATGCCACTTCAGTCTGGGTTTTTGTCATTCCGATTCATGGTAACCTCAAGTTAAAGTTACTCATATGGAACTTTATCTCATACTAAGGAGCCAACCCTGTCATGCGCTGTCTCTAACTCAGTCAGTGTCAATGTGCGAAGTCTTGAGGTTACACTTAAAATTCTCTTTATTTTTATCATCCATCGCAAACTAATTATTTATATAATTTAGTAAAAATTTAGCAAATTCCTGTACCTAATTCATCTTTTCATTTTGGTTTCAGGTCAAAAGCAGCAAGTCTTTTAAGTGTGGAACCCTTGGTGCATCGTCCTTACAATCAAGACATCTAGCAACAGGATCTTTCGATGGAAAATTAAATATATGGTGCGCAAAAGCAACTGCAGATAAATTCCTCTCTACTTTCTAAAGTTCAAGTTCATTAATTTCGAACTACTTGCAATTTTCTACCCATCCAAAAAAAGACTTAAGTCGTCAAAAATTGTCGTCAATATCTGATTGGAGCAGAAGGGAACCTATGCGATTACAGTGTTTTAAAAATTGTGCAACTTCTTCTATGCTTTCAAAAATACTAAATCTATGTATAGTAATAAAATTTACACAATCATTTAACTTTAATTTCAACAATTTTTGCTGTATTGAAACAAAAACTATCTGCCATTCCAGGCATTTTTGTATTGTAAGCACTGACAAAGATACACAAGTTTTACAACACTGCAATCCCATCGGTTCTCCTTTGCTAAATATGATCCATTTCATGAACTTTTAAAGTTTCAATATTTAGGATACATACTCAATAGAACCTCACCAAATAATGTTTCACTTTCTTCCAGCCATTTTAAGATTTTTTGTCAAAGCGTCGCTTTACTTTTGAGAATCTCAGTTGAGGAGAGTTCGATGCGGGCAAAGCATTTACCCTCAGCTTGCTTAATAGAATCATTTGAAATATCAAAAAGTATTTGACGCAAAAAGATAATTGGCTCAATAGCGTTGACACAATTTTTACCAGGCTAGAATTGTGACAATATGTTGAAATATTATGTCGTAGCTTTGTTGAAATATATAAGCAGGAGTAAAATCAGAGAACTAAATAATGCCAGAAGAGAATCATAAATCAGTAACTTATAAGTAGTAAACATGAGACCATTGAAGCAGACAGGTGAGTTTCTAATGAAGGAGGGAATCCCATTCAGCTAAACTTTGAAGGAGAAGTTCATCCAGAATTCTGCTAGGTACTTAAATTATGTTTAGTTTTCAATGTGTTTCACTTATCCATGTATTTTCATTTCCTTAAATTAATCAACAGAATTTTTTATTACAGGGACCTTGAAGATCCAAAACATCCTATCTACACAGTTGATGCGCACAATGAGATAATAAACACTATAGATGGCTTTGGTGGAACAGCTATTGGTTGCGGAGCTCCAGAAATTGTCACAGGAAGTAGAGATGGTGTGTGTAACCTTTTTAATATTTGCTGAAGACATCAATGAGTAATCTAATAACACTCTACTGACTCATTATGTAATTCTTAGTGTTCCTCTAATTATGCATTGATATTTTTCAGAAAATGATAAACTTTTTCAAAAATACTGCACTATCCTTCGGAATAAGAATCATCCATTTTGCACACAGCTGCCTGTTTGTGGGAAGAAAATACAGAGTGTATCCAACCTATTAGTTTCAGAACAAGTGCTTCTACTGGAAGTGCTCCAAACAGTTTCTTTTCTGTTTGATAACTACTTGTACCCATGGATAGTATTTTCATAGCGTTTAAAATTTTGCATGAACTTTGGAACTTTTGAATCTGTTTTTCACCTTCAAATCTGCTGTACAGAAACCTCGTTTGAAATTTTTTTCTCTAAAATTAATTGTTTTTTCTCAGGTTCTGTAAAAGTTTGGGATCCGCGACAGAAGAACAAGCCTGTAGCGGTCATGGAATGTGTTAATAACGAAGAAAAGCGTGACTGTTGGTGTGTTTGCTTCGGTAATTATATATTCACCCCCTGTTTTACCTTTTTTGACTGTATAGTATTATTTAAAAAACCACTCTATGCCAATATAAAGCATCCACCACGCTTCATTTGGTATCTTTTATTATTTTTTATTTTAATTTTGAAAATTGATTTTGTAGGTATATAATCTTACTCAGTATTCAGTTTTCACATCTGTGAAGTCCTGTTTATTTTTAAAGCACGTGCAAATTAATAAATATGTTTTCTCAGAAAAGCAGTTGCCATCCCTCCTAGCTTGTTTTTTTTTTAAGTCAAACAATTCTCCTTTATAATGCTTAATGCACATGATAACACGATTCTCGTTTGAGAAATCCATTTTGGAGATCTAGAGTTCGATAGGAGCTAGATTTTTTTTTCATCAATGCCTTTCTTTGTTTTGTGCCAGGGAACTCTTACAATACAGAAGAAAGAGTAGTCTGCGCAGGCTATGATAACGGAGATGTTAAACTTTTTGATCTGAGAAAGATGTCTACACAGTGGGAATGTAATGTGAAAAATGGGGTGAGTTCATTAATTGTGGATTTAAAACCTTGAAATCATTGAACACATACTTTTTTTACTCTTGGTAATCAAGCTTATCTGGAATATTGGAGATTTGTGTTTGCCACAAGTTATTTAGGGGCCATTCAAGTTAAGGGTAAGATTTTTGGCTGAATTTTTTACTCACATCCCCTCTACTCCAGGTAAAAAATATTTGAAACAACTCATCAGCCTCCCTTTTGAACTGAATAAAACTAGTCTGACTCTCCCCCATTTCTCAGCAAATAATTCATAAAGCCTGAAAGATACATAATCATAAATATCGATTGTGAAACTCTTGAATAACTGAATAATTGGACTGCATTTTGCAATTTGGAACTATAAATTCTGGTTCGGTTTAAAAACAACGTATTTGCCGTTAGTTTCCCTATGCATATAAGTGTTTTTTCAAATGAGCCAGAATTTATAGTTCCAAATTGCAAAATGCAGTCCAATTTTTAAGAACTCTGAATAATTATTGAAACTCTCTGTATATCAAACACCAGGCCTGTGAAAATGTAGTTTCGGTTCTTGGACCCTCAAACACAGATTTGTGCCTGAAGGCGTTTCTTTTAGGTGGTCCCTTATAGTTAGCTTTTACCCTCTTTGAAAAAGGAAAAATTTTTTTACAGCCTTAATTTTGCAGGTATGTTGTGTAGAGTTTGATAGGAAAGACATCAGAATGAACAAACTAGTTGTTACCACATTAGAAGCAAAGTTTTTCGTCTACGATATGACTGTCCAGCATCCTAAAAAAGGTTTCTCTAGACTTTCTGAAAGGGTAAGTTGAAGGACTTATAATTACGAACTTTTACACACAAGAATAAAGGTACTAGACATAATCTATCTAATATTGAAATTCAAGACCAAACAGAAAAACCAATTTGTGGAATTTACATTCCCAGAAATTTTTCCTCTTTTCCTTGCATGCAGAGACCACGTTGAGCCAGCATCAACCAGTCAAATCCTCTGGTGTTTGACCAGTCAAATTCTCTTGGCAAAAGGCAGTGTAATTAAAAAAAAAAAAAATCTTAGTGGAGGTTTTGATCTAAGGTTAAGGAATGTCGGAAAAGAGTCAGGGAATTCAGAAATTTTCTAGTTGGGGAAAAGCAAAGGTCAGGGAATTGAAAAAAGAAAAAACTAAGGCATTCACGCCTGAATTTATCATTTTCTTCTTACTTTTATGTGCATTGAGTATGGATCATGCAATCTTTAATGAAAGCTTTGATGCAACAGGCCAAACATGGTTTTGATGTCCTCGTCTTTCCAAAAGTTTTGAGTAGGATATTTTCACAGGTTTATGATGTGTTGCAAATTCAAAAACATGCACCAGTTAAAAAACCAAATATTTATTCAAAATCTCTGGAAACAAATATCATAAAAATTATTTTAACGACTATTTACCTAACAACATTTGCTTTGCAAATCATTCTTATATTTGATCAATTTTAACTCTAAGTAACTTATCCAGATTAACATTTTTGGGATGCATGTTCGAGGAAATTTTTGTCATCTTTTTAATATTCCTAGCTTCTGCTCACGCTAAGTGGTATTCACGCTGTCAGTATTCTTGTTTAAAAACACGACTCCAACATTAAAATCAGTCTTTTTCCAATGGGTTTGATGAATTTCCCATCCAATCTACTCCACGGTTGAACTGGAAAAAAAAAAAGAACACTTCAGTTCCGCCTCAACTTTGAAATATTAGTAAACAATTCAAGTAGGTAACCTCAATTACTATAGATCTAGGCAGAGAAAAATACCATTAAAACACATCATTGCTTGCAAAAGGTAGAGCAAAGTCTATTTACATAGGGAAACTATCCCTTGCTTCTCTGCCAGAGAAACGTGGAATTTAAATTTTGACTATCTTTTTCTACGTCTGTGAAGACTCAGCAAGATGGATAGGATCTTACTTTGCATTTGTTAGGACAAGAAAATGTTTTATAAAAGAATCTGTCATGTTAATTTTCATCTGTACATTGTTTTCTTGCATTTTAAGGCTCATAAGTCGACAATTTGGCTGTGTAGACATTTACCCCAGAATAGAGATGTGTTTATCACTGCTGGAGGATCTGGCACTCTCTGCCTTTGGAAATAGTAAGTTTTCATCCCTTTCCTTTTCTTTTCATAAACTTATCATTTTCCAATTAAGTTTGGTGATAATCTGAACAAGCAGTGAACAGTTATTTGTTAGTGATAATACATTTTCGGAATCTAAATTATTTGCCTATGTCAAAGTAAATTTGAACCAGTAAATTTACAAATATACTGAACAACACAAACAATGCAACAGACTGAAAAAGGCAGAGGTGGAATAACAAAAAAAATGCTGAGGCTCAAAAATTGTGGATATTTAAAAGACTGGTACATTTCAGAGTCCCGTCAATCCCTCAACACTTGGGGTTGTTAGGACTCCGAAACGTTTAGACCTCTTTAACCACTACAATTTTTACACATTGACAAACTAATTGTTGTATTTTCCCCCCAAATTAACTTAACGACTGATGTAGAGTTATTTTTCTATTTTCTTTTTTCAATCTTTCAGTGACTATCCAGGGAAACGATTCAAAGAGGACTCTGATGGACTCAAAGAAGGAGTCATGGGAACTATCAATCTGTTGAGGAACGTTGAACTATCTTCTCAACCTATTTCAAGTTTCAACTGGAGCCCAGATAAGTCTGGACTCGCAATCTGTACTTCTTTCGATCAAACTTTAAGGATGTTAATAGTCACTAAACTGAATACCCTTTAAGGCTGGAGAATATTCAAAATACACCAATTTAGCAATTAAAGACCATGGTGAAATCTGTAAACTTGTAAGAGGTATGATACTTCTTGATGAAAAACAAGGAAAACTAGGGACAATTTCCTGATATTAAGATAGAAAACACCCAATAACTAAGCTGCCGGGTTACCACAGAGTGTGTTATGAAAGAAGTAAGTAGAGTTCTGTATGAGGCACGGGTAGCACATGCCCTCGTGTATCCCGAGGCTTATCTCAGAATGCACTTAGTGCTCTTCTCTGTAACAACGCTGTAAGGCTCTCCAGCTTGACGGTTGAATGGGATACAATGATGCAAAGAGTTTTCAAACTTGTTTTTACCTTTCATGCCTGAGTGCTTCGCTCAAAGATTTGATGGGTCGGAAAATTTGGAGGTTAAAATGTAAAAAAGGGCAGGGAATGGCACCAATGAAAGCAATGCAGTGTGGTAGATAGGGTTGGTCATTTCGGTGATGCTTATAAGGCCGTACGCATGGAGCATCCAATGACACATAAGAATAACAAAATTTCGAACATCCGTTATAGTTGACATGACTAGCTCTTTCATGGACTGAAACATAAAAAATGTAATGCACTGTAATATTTGTCTGTTAGCTCATGAAACATGTTTATGGTTGTTCAACTTTATTGAGTGGAATAATTAAAACTACATATTTTTTTAGAAGTACAATTAATTCTTGGTTATTTCTGTATTTATGGACTTTGACCCTGCTCTTATTAGGATTCTATCTCTTATTTTATTCATCTAGTATCTGCATAAGACTACTATGATATTATCGATTGGATCAACCATGCATGGTTTTAGACAGCATAGGATCAAGTTTCTATGATGGGTGATCTGTATGCCTTTCAAAAGCAACTTAAATTACAACTTTTAAAACTGTTGAGGCTCAGTGGGTTCTCAATTGAGAGGAAAAGCTACACAATTACTAGACATTGGAAAATTTCGCTTTTATTTTCCCCCGATTTCGCAGTTATTTTTCCTGGATTTTGCTGTTATTTTTCCTGATTTCGCCGTTATTTTGGTAGCGTTTATTGCGTTTGACAGCTTAAAATAAAGCTTTAAATTTTACTTAACAAGCCATTGCCCAGTTTCTCTCTCTAATCCTATTTTATAGAAGAAGCACTTTATTCTTGATAAAAAAAAAACAGCTGTTGCTAACTTTTTAAAAGCACTTTTTAATTTCTTATTTTGAAAAAAAGCGCGGCAAATTTTGTCTTACACACAAACATACGTAAATATCGCGAAAACATAGGGATTTTGCGGATAAATTTGGATGATTTCCCGGTAATTTTGCGGATTCCGCGATAAATCCGGAAAATGGCCGATTTCGCAATATTTCGCTTTATATTTTCATGATCAAGGGGTTATGACCGGTGCTTCTGTCTGGTTTTCAGATTTCTAAGCACACTCTAAAAATTTTGCGGCGAATCCGGCGGCGAAATTTTCCAAAGTCTAACAATTACGAACAAAAAGTATCTGTATGAATTATTCATATCGGTATACCTATGTTTTTATAAAAAATGAAATAATAAAATCTTGATTCACAGAAAATGTTTATGTGTAGAGTTTTAGAGTCTACTATGGAAAGAAAAAAAAAAACAAATATATACTTGAAAAATTGATTACTTACCTGGTCCAGTTTAAATGCAAAATGAATTGCGTTCGAGATCACAGATAAAATGATTAAAATATATGGGAAGGTATAATCTGGAAAAAAGATAAGGATAACAAGATTTTAAAAGATTTAGTAAAGCTTTGAGAAAGAAACTACAAACCTATGAAAAAAGGTATCTTTATGAATGATCTCTCAACACAGCAAACCTACCTAGATGCAGTTTTTTTTTTTGTTTTTTTAAATTACAGCAGAATTTATAATAAAGTTTAGAGTTATAGAGTCAACGCCATAAAGATGGCAATCGAATAATATCGTCTACCCACAGACTGACTATTTTGCAGAACAAAGAGAAAACTTCGTAAGGTTAAATTTGCAATTAATTCATGCATTGAAGCGCTCCCCTGCAGAATTGGGAAACAACTAAAATAATCAGCTTGCGTACTTCAATTTCATACTATAGAATGCGGCAAAGTTAATTGTCAGTTAATTGTTTGTTAGCCATCGATAAGCAACTCTATAATTCAGGAACTGCATTCACTGTCAGTTATTTTCTTCAGCAATCATTTCGGATTTTGGATGATAGTGTATTTTTTTAAAAATGATTTCACTCTGTTTTGGGAGAAAAATTCTCACAATCATCATTCAAAGGCTACTTGATTCTTATCTTTTTGTCGATTCATTGGAGAAGAAGGCAAGTGGCCTTCAACATGACAACAAAAGAGATTCCTCAAAATTAGGCGAGAGAGAGTTCATAAAAATTTAATCCTCTAATTTGTTGAAGAACAATAATTTAAAATGAGAATGGGGCACTTAAAAAGGTGTCAATTTAAGAATTATTATGGGTTTTCTCTTTAAAATTTCATGTTGAAAACTGTCAGCGCAACAAAAATAACTTACACTTACTCCTGACCAAGATCTTGATGTTACCATTTAGCCGTCGTCACAAAAAATTTGAATTTCCTGCTCACAAGATAAACCAGAATGAATCAATTGGCACACTACGACAGCTTTGGCAGGCTTCTCAATCGAGCTGTGTTCCTCCTCCACCCTGTGTTGTTCAAAGTGTTAACAACTAGCATCTGCTGAGCCGAAGTGCCAAGGTTAAAAATGCCATATTTTCGTGCTGTCAAGGCGGTTACAGTGAAATTTAGTTTGCAATTTGACTCAAGTAAATTATGGTTTTTTTAGGAGCTGGAAGTTTTAATTGATGCATCAAAAAACATTCATATCTTGGTTGGGAGTTACTTTCAATGATTCTTGTTGCACAAATTGTATTCTCCATGAAATCTTGATGAGAAAACTTACTTCATTATGCTTAAATTTGCACCTTAGCTAGCATTCCCTTATAATTTGACCACTTCTAATATTGTATACTTACAAATAATTCCTCCATAGACCGCATGTAACAGGCCCAAGAATGGATAGAAGTAAAGACCTGCATAGATGCTGGACTTTCCATAATTATCAAGTATTAAAGTTACTAAAATTGGCCGAACCACCAGAAGCATAAATATTCCTAACAGGTAGAAAATAAAGACCATTGTGTACCTGTTCAAGGACAGAAAAATCACAACCATTGAATTAACACAAACCTGCATTGGTCACAGAAAAGATAAATTTGCACTCGAACTCCCTCCAAAATCCTATCAACTCTCGTTAGAAACTATTTAAGTTGTAATGGGACACTTTGATGGTCAATGGATCTTCAATTAAGAGATGGGTTTTAATTGCTGATTGAAAACCAGAGTACGATTGCTTCACAATGTGACTTCAGAAGGGAAGTTGTAATAGCAGGAGTATACTTCTTTTGTTGCAGACCCATCTAAAATATTGAGATCAAAATTTTTTTATTACAAAATCACGGGAGTCTTTTTGGATGATGCTACCCGCTTATGGGATAGTATGCAGGGCTATGCAGTTTTGTCATGAGTAATGACAAATAGAGTATTTTTTAGAGCATAGTAACTTAGCGTTCTGAGTGGTACTATCATTTCTACTGGTCTGGAAGAATCAACTGTCGAAACATACTTTTTAAATCCACCCATGTCTATTATTTTTACTTGAACTCTCATTTCTCGTAAGTCAAATGTTTTTTACCCCATAAATCAAAAATTGTAAAAAAAAGTATCAACTGTTTCTACAACTTACAATGGATAAACTGCTTCTTGGGTGCAATGAAGTACAATCTCATAGTTAGGATTCGGATTGTAAAACAAGGTGTACCAATCTGCAAAGTTTGTGATGGGGCACGAGCGAATAGTGAAAGATCCGAACGGTTCCACCATGAATAGAGTGAGAGCAGCGGCCAAAGCCACCTCAACCAATGCAATGAAATGCAACCAAAGGGAACCTTTGCTGAAACTGGAAATAAAATGCAAAAAAATAGGAAAATATTACTTTCATGAATGCTTTGACGAAAGAATCTTCAAGTTCATAACTTACATACACACTTCAACCCCTGACGAATAAAACTCTATTTTTTTTTTTTTTTTTTTTTTTTTTTTCTTTCTTTTTTTTAATTTGTTTTCCTTACCATTTTTCATGACAAGAGCTCTTTAGAAAAGCAATCATGTTTGCAAACAAATTTATTTCTCACCAAGCGTTGGCAAGCTCAGGGATACAACTTTGTCTCCAACCGCTAGCGAGTTTACCATGGCATTAAAATAAAATTATTTGGCTTGAGTTTACCATGTCTCATGTATGTGCTTATCAGGAGATTCAAGAATGCTCGGAAAAATCTGATTTTATATCTCATTTTCTTCATTACACTTAACTAAAAAATAGCTCATTTTAGGTTTCCGGCATCATTCTCTGTTTCTATTAGTTGTTGCATAGCGGTACTGAATTAGACCTTCTCCAGAAATGAAGACAGAAAATTGGTTTCAAACTTTAGAGCAAACAAAAGTAGCAAAAGCTGCTTGAAAATGTTTTACTCAAGCCTAATTAACCTGAATAGAGGTGATGGCGTTCTTTTCGAATAAATTGATTTCGAAAAATCGATTCGATTTTAAAATCGGATGGAAAAAATCGATTTTCTTCGATATTGATTTAAAACACTTAAAATTCCATCTTCGACGCCAAAAACAAAATTTCTACTAAAACTGAACTTGAATTGAAACTCAAGTTTCGCAGAACTTAGGCCTTTTTGTGCCACATTAATTTAGGAAATTTCGATTTCTGCTCAAAAAATCGATTTCGATTAAAACTTGGCAATAAAAAATCGATTCGATTTTCTCGATTATTTTTTCCAAAAAATCAATTTACCGACATAATCGATTTGATATTGCCGTCACTACTGAATAGTCCGAAACATGCAGCCACAATGGGAAGCAACCATGCATATTGTTCTGAGGCAACCAAACAGTTTTTCGAAACACTTTCCTCAGAAGCAATTTCATCTGTTGTATAAGATGTGAATGATGCAGAAACGGCTTGAGTTATTGAATCAATTTTAAACTGAATTAATACAGCTTTTATTTGCATTTTTGACTAAAAATATTTACATGCCATTGATCTCTGCGAAACCAGATAGCAGTTCCTGGGAGACTTACCTTCCTCTGAAATGCCCTTTGTTTCCAATACAGAACCAATGAAATATCAGTGGTACTAGAACCATGAAACCAAGATACAACCAATCGTAGAAGGAGGGAGAGCCTTGACATGGTTCACAGATAGATGAATTCGCTTTGAATCCTCTAGGACACGGACCACACGAGCTGTACGTCCCATTAGAGAGCAGTACCCGACCACAATAAACACCAGGACAAGATAGTTTATCAACCATTTTACGTGAAATTCCTTTGATGGCATAAATGAACCATCTCTATTGCTATCCAAAGTCTTCGGATAGGGGATAACTGGCGCTCATGTCGGGGCTCCTTCGCTAGGAGCAAAGATTCTCATCTGCAACGATGACACTAACTGTTTAAATACTTGGTAGGAAAAGAGGTGAGTAAATATAGAAAGTAAATGATAGATTGCAATCACAACTTAAAAAGTTATTCACTGTAAAACACTAAATTCAACTGATTTGTAAATTAAGTATCTTGGTTTGTTTATTTGATCAGCTGTTCACATTTTTTAGGTTAGAATAAATAATTTACCAGGGGGAAAAAATACTTCCCCTTGTGGTATAAAATAATTGTTTAGTCCAAGTCTCCGATTGACATTGATTCAATTATATTTAATTTAAAAGTAAAGGAAAAATACAAAAGACAGACTCGTATAAAATTAAAGATAAAAATACAGTCAATTTCTACTGATAATGAATTTGATAGAGAAACTAAGATTTCAGTATCACGGCAACACTGTAACATTGTTGTGGTTTTCGCCTAGTTTTCGCGTGCGCGCGTGTGTGTGCAAAATTGCCAAAAAGTAAGCCGGCACGTTGCGAGTGGAATCAAAAGCAATTTCAATACTTTTAAATTCTTCTCAGATCGTTGAAAATTGGTGAGTCCTTTTTCCAATTAAATTTTTACAAACAGAAGTTACCTACAGTTCAAACCACCCCATGAATCGGTATCCAAAGCTGCTCAGTTCTTAGCTTGATGGATGGCGTTATCACCGAAGTGGTTTTTTTTCCCTCTATTATCAGCGGGCATTCGTCCTAGTCCCTCAGTATACAACAAGATAATACATAGAATTAATACAGTATCCTCATCAAGCTGTATCAATTCTACTATGTGTAATTTAATTGGGGATTCTGTTTAATCCAGAGTGGCCAGTTCGACCGTAGCCTTTGAAGTGTAGATGGTACTTAGCATTGTATCAGTTACTTTCATTCCGCAGGGACAGTATAGCACAGTGGAAGTCATGTATGGTATTATGAGAAAATGTAAATATTGACTTTAAGACCTAAGTCACTAGATTACTATACACCTCAGTTTCTACACATAGAAGTGCACCAGTGTTTGGAGCAAAATGTTCGCCGAGGAGTCAATTACTGGTTTTAGATTTCAAAACAGGAAAATACCAAAGACCTCTGGTGTATCATTTAGGATGCCCTTGACCCGTTTTGCTTTCAGTCCCACAGATGAAGAAGATTTCATTACTTTCCTTAGAACTACACATCGAGATGAAACCTTTATCAGAGTAAGTTGAGTGATGTTGCCTACTCAAATTAAATCCAATGATCCTTTAAATGCAAATCTCCTAGATGAAATTCTTAGGATGCACGCTTTCATTTTTTGGTGGGGATTTCCTCATGAGGCACTTTTAATCTTCATTTAAAAATGTGATTTTTACAAGATTTTGTGTTTTTTCTTTTTTGCAGCAAGTGGTTATGTCGAATAACAAGCGTTTGTCTTGTGGTCGAGATTGTTTGCCATGGTGTGATCTACGTGAAACATTAACATATATTCATGATGAAAGGTTAGAGAACCCTCACTTAAATCTAATTGTACACTATTAATTTATTTTGCTATAGTTACTTAATTCAAATCAAAGTTACTATTAACACTACTGTCTAAAGTTGTTTAAGTTCCATTGCTTTATTTGCTGTGTTTTAATATTTCTGAAAGGATACAATACTTGAGGAGTTTAGAGAACAAGGCGCTTAAGTGTAGTTTTTCCTATTTCAAAAAAAAAGTGTTTGAAGTTTCGAATTTACATGCATCTTAATGGCGGAAAGAAAGTCCAAACTGACTCTTTGATGCTTAAAAATTGGAATTTGGGGACAAATAATTTTTCCCAAAATATGTATTAAGACTAGTCCTCCTTGAAATCATTAAAATCTCAATTTTTTCTAAAAGTGCACTTATGCACCTTGTCCTCCAAGCCCTTCATTTGTGAATAACCAATAACTTTGCGTTTGCTCCAGTTGAAGAGCCTACAGCCATAATCAATAAGTATATCTTGAGGCTCTCTTTTTCATACACATTGACTGTTTGCGAAAATGGTATACATTTTTACATAAGTTACTGCACATAGACATGTAAATGAAGATCTTTGCATAATTTTTCTCTAGAGGGTAACTGTAACCATCTATGCAATTTTTTCAAGCTAAACGATGAATTTTGAAACCACTGCTGTTTTTTGTCTGTTCTAGTTTTGATTTTGCGAATATCCCTTTGTGTCATCCACGATTTAGGCGAGAATTCATCTCTGGTAAAAGCATGACTAGGAAAGGTCCTTTCACCAGGCCTGATATGTGTCTAACTAGTTCAGGTTGGTTACAGTACATTATTTTTACACTGTGGATTTTCCGAAGAAAAACAAATGTCTAAAGAAAGTTCCACATTATTTGTATTTTCATCTTTCCACATTTAAGTAAAAAATGGCAAAAAATGTATTTTTTTAAAAATAAGAAGACAAATAAGTAATTTACAACTTCAAGAAACGCAGTTTTCTTGTCAGATGTGTAGCATTATGCATTTCTCGAGACTTAGGTTCTCTTTCAGCACAAATTTTACAACATCCCACGTACAACAAACCACATCGATAATGATTTGAAACACAGATTGCTTCAGTCGGAAAATGTGTATATCCATATCATCCATTGCAATGTTTCAAAATCACTGATTGTGTTTCATTTTTTGTCAAGGAAACCAGCTGAAATACCCTATCAAAATTTTCTGTGAATGAAAGTGAATATTTTGAGAAAATTCCAAGAGAGTTTCCCTCGAAAAATTAGACATGATTCAAGATTTGCAACATTTCGTTTGAAGGTACACATTTTTTAACTTGATCGAGCTCTCTAGTCAATAATGCCGACTGTAACAAATCTAAAATGATTCTGTACGCTTTCCTCTCAGTTTTCAGATCATTATCCAAGATTATAAATCATGGATTGTATCAATCTTATTTTTTTTAATGAAAAAAAAAATGTTTGGGTCGAAAAAAATGAAACTTCTTTCATTTTATGCATAAATTAATTTGAAGCACTAAAAAAGCAAGGAGGATCAAGTATATGTCCCCCGAAAAAGAATTACTTTGACTACTGACAATCGGAACATTTTAAGTGGTTGCTTCGCCAAAATTAGGTCACTAGACAAGGTCTTTTTTTTTTTTTTTTTTTTTAGATTTTTATTTTGTAAACTTCCAAAGGAATTATATACAATATCTTTACAATGTAATAAATCAGTATACAAGAGACAACAGAGTAGTTTCTTAATTCTTGAAAGAAACGAAAGGTAGACAAGGTCTGATTTTGAAAATAATATGTAGGGGGGACAAAATAATAATATAAAGAGAGAGAAAATATGTAAGTAATGTTGTGCTTTAACTAATACTATGTCTTGCGGCCCATTGATTCAAAGAGCTAATTTTCTCTGCTGTTTGTGTCACTTAAAATTTTGATCCAGCTAAATTTCTTTTCTTCTTTCTCGATCTAATCACAGACTGGAATTCTATGGTGGTTGGAAAGATTTCCCCATATATCACACTGGATTCTATCAATTCGAAAGCGAGGAAGCTCAGTCAGGAAACTCTTGTGCAAGAACTTATGTACGCTGCTCATCTTGGACTGCCTGCTGTTACTTTCCGCCTCACGAAACCTGACAACCCTAATTTAGCCCGATATATTTTCTCCAAAATCATACCTGGTTGTTTCTATCAGGTAATAATCTCAAAGAAACTGTGGTTTAGTTTTATTGTTCGCTCTGCATTTCCAGAACCTTGTCTTTCAGTGGGCACAATCTTTTCTGAGACTGTTGTTATCATTCTTGGACTCAGCGTTAAACACCCCCCCCCCCCCCCCAAAAAAAAACCACTAGAATCAAGGACCTTTTTTTTTCTAGATATGGAAACCTGCATCCTTTTACAAGACTGAATTTGCTTATTCATGGCAAATAGCTCTACCATTACTAGCTGAATAGCTAAATGTGATTAGGTTGCAAGGGTTTTTATGGATTAATGGGGAAAACTTGCCCTCCTGAAAACCTTATCTGATTATTTTATGTTCAGGGGTATTTTTTTTGTCACAAGCATTACATTTTGACACTTTAAAGCGTCGTAAAGAGCTAATCTGGAGTAAAAAAAATTCAAAAACATCTTTAAACCCTTGCCAAAGGGGTCCCCCCCTCTTATCCCTCAAAGTTTCAGTAAAAGAATGAAACCTTGGAAAGAGCCATACAAAAAAACAGTTTCATGGACATCACAAATTTAAGGCCTCTCTTTGCAATGTCCATGATGCTCTATTTTCCAATGTAGCTCTTTCTGACGTTTAATTCTTTCAATAAAACTTTGAAGGAAAGTAGGACACCCCTCTCGTTAGGGCTTAAGGATTTTTTTAAAAAATTTGACTCCAAATAATTAGCCCTTTCCAACATTTCAAAGTGTCAAAATGTAATGTCTGTGATGAAGGAAAAATGACTTTAGGGGAAGAGTAAATTTTATGTTGGAGGTCTGATGGAGCTTGTTACGCAATTTTTTACGTGTACTAGTTTCCTGGAAAATTATTTTTTTTCAAAAAGATGTATTTCTCAGCTCAGAGGCATTTGGAAATATCAAGTTCCAAAACGTTAGGAAAGCAAATTGTTTAAGGATTGTATGATTTTCGAATATTTTTTCAGATTTGGATTCAAGTACCACTAGTGAGTCCAGCTGTCACAGCCAACAGCTACAGATCCAATCCTGAAGAAATGAGTCCTGTTACTGACACATGGCATTGGTAGGTTGAAAGTGTAATTGTTAATTTTCATCCTACCTCTAAGAGAATTGTAAGAATCGTTTTGGGACAGATGTCTCAACCAATTTGAAGAAATGAAGCATATTTTTGTTACCTGCCGGCCGAGGTGTCACAAGCACTGTGTTAACAAACCTCTCGAACTTTTTAAGTTTTTTACAAAAAAATTAATGAACAGAATCTTTTTGAAATTTTATGTAATATTTCTTTTGTCAATCAAGATTAACCCTAACATTTTCATGAAAGTATATGCATGGGTTTTACAGAAAAATTAAAACAATTTTGAGTTGTCTGACAACATAGCATTGAAGCTTGAGTAAGTTCAGTGATACTTTGGCCAGAAGATGACAATATTTTGCTCTTGTTTCTCCTGACAAAACTTCTGCAGACGTGTGAAAACTATGTGCGAACGTACGGGATTCCCATCGCCAACATATTGAGCTCAGCTGTGTCAGATTTCAACATGATCAAACCTTACCAGAATATTTCAGCTGAACTTACCTCAAGAGGGGATGCCACCTTTTTTCTTCATGTGGCTTTTAATCATTCTTCTCCAGTAATTTTAAAAAATCTTTATCCTCCTCTCCTTCAGCACCAACTTCTCCGTGACTGTACTTAGAAAATAGACCTGAATGCTAAAAAAAAAACTCAAAAGTTAGTAAAAAAAAAAAAAAAAAAAAAAAAAAAAAAAAAAAACTGCTGCCTAGAAGAGTGTTTCGTTAATATTCCGTAAAATTTTCAAACTAGATTGAGGTCATGGTGACGTCAGGATTGCAATTCTAAAATCCTAAGTTTAAGGGGAAGCAAAAACAAATTTTGTTAGACTGTATTCCTAGTTTAGTATAATCTAAATAAAATGTATTCATTCACACTCTAATAGTGCTGAAATAAAATAACTGATCGCAACATGTCCTTTGGATCACTAGAAAATTTTTCCTCCACCTAACTGACAGAAGTTACTCTGAAAAGATTGTCGAAAAAAACTAAGATTACTTTTACCTTTCCTCATTACCTCATTATACTTATTCATCTGCCTATTTTTCATTTCAGGTGGAATAATTTCAGAAGTCTTTGCAACTCAGAAAAAAAACTAGGACTTGTTCTTGAAGTATCATACGAGAACCCGCCAGCTGAAGAAATTAACCGATGGCTTGGCGAACCAGTAAAGGCGCTGGTTGTCCCTACGGATATTTTTCTGACGAACAAAAGAGGCTATCCTGTTTTATCCAAATCACACCAAAGTTTGGTTAAAGCTTTCTTCAGTCTAGATGTCCAAGTGATAGTTAGTGGAAATAGTCATCATGTCGCAATTAAGCACTATCAGCAGTACTTAAATTATTTGTACCAGGTATGCTTTAACACTGATACTCTGAATATTTACAGTAGAACTTCGTTTAGTCGGAATGCATCGGGACCAAGGATTCAGTCCAACTTCGTGGGGTTTCAGAATGGAACGGACTTTGACGTATTTTGTTCCGCAATTTCGAATTTCGTGCCAAAAGCGCGGCTAAACTACTCCACGTCGTAACAACACGTCGAGCGCTCATGGCCGCTACTGGAACCATTGAATGAAAAGCTCTATGCGCTGAAAAAGGCAACTAAAGGTTGTATTTCAGTCATTCCTCTAACTTCAAGGCCTCCTAAAACTGTAAGGAAGACATTGGTTGAGGAAGCTGTAAAGTTATGGGATAGCGCGGCGACCGGTGACCACCAATCCCAGAAAAACGTGGCATGAGTCCGCACTTTGCTCTGATGATCCTTATCTTGTGCAGAAGCCAACCATTTGATGCTGAGTGAATGATTTATGACTTCTCTGGACGGAGGGTGCGCTGATGTCATGGAGTGGAGGGTTTCATTTCAGTTTGACTGCATAGTAATCAAGGCAGCACTGTGCTGCAGCGTGGCGGGTGTGGCGCTGTCACTTAGCTCCCACCTTTAGTGCGGCGTAACGAATTTGCGGAGAGTTATGGGAATAATGAAGATGAGAGACCGATGAGGAAAGTTCCGAGTTAGTGGAACTTTTTATGGTATCTTTTCAAGTTTGGGACCAAAAAATTTTACCAAGTCAGAGGGTTTTCTGAGTTAGCCGGATATTTTAGCATTGCTGAAATAGGCAAAAAATCGAGACGGAGTTATGATTACTGAGTTGGGGGGGGGGGGGGGTGTTCGGACTTAGTGAAGCTCTGCTGTACTTGGCAGGAATTTTTTCCTCTCAGGAATCATACTTCATCGAAGCCAAGTCTTCCCTGAGTTTTCCTTTGTATCAGGATTTAATTGTGGGAATAGATTCTGGAACTTTTTTAGCTTTTATTGATTCTGTAATGAAAGGTTTGTTTGGATCAAAGAAAAAATGAGAGCTGTAATTTGAAAGAAAGGCAATGTGGCACTTCTAACTTTCAGAAGCTGGGAGGAGATCTTGTCTAATTTCATAATAGTTCCTGACAATTTCTGCTTTTGACCAGTACCAAAATTTTTAGCTCTTACAGGCTAATATTGTAACTTGAGTGTTTTTTTTTTCCTGTGAAATAAATCAAAAGCCTAGAAAAATTAATCTATTAAGTACAAATTAACAAGGTTAACAGCTGTACATATTTGACCTTTCTGCATGGCTTAAAACAGGGTTTCCACAGTTATGGAGTACTAGGAAGACTAGGAAATATTAGTGAATTTTTATAAGTCTAAGAAAATCTGGAAATGTCACGGATGATAACAAAAGTGTCAGGGATACTAACATGTGTCAGAGAGAAATTGTTAAATCACTTTTTTTGCTCTCTTGAACGGATTCAACGTTTCAAATATCAAATTTCCGGTAAAAACTTTTTCAAATTTTATCTTTTTAACCATCCGAGATATCGTATAAAGCCAGGGAATTTAATTTAAATGTGTTAGGGAAATGTTGGGGGAAAACATTTCGATGGTGAAAGTACAACACCACAAACAGTGTTAAAAAATCTCTAATCCTGTTTTATTTTTTGAAGGCTTAACAAATCAATATCACTCCTTGAGTTTTCACAGAGGAAAAAAAATCACAGAATTTTCCAAGGATTGACGTTCAGCAGTTTTCCATTTGAAAAATGAAGTATAATGACATAATAGGATATTTGCAACATTGCAAATCAAAATATGTGGTCTGGTAGTTTCAACGTCGATTTTCTCAATTCTGTGGCAACTCGGTTAAAAACTGATTCATGAATGCTTCATTTCAGTCGGCAATCCAACATGATCCTGTGACGGTTTTTGCCACTGGTTACGAAGACTACTTGCAGTGTCCTCTGCAGCCGCTCAGTGATAACCTGGAATCGCAGACTTATGAAGTGTTTGAAAAAGATCCTATCAAGTACAGAGAGTATCAGAGAGCAGTCTACCAAGCTCTTCTTGACAGAGTTAGTGAGGAAAATGCGAGCACAGTTGTCACGTAAGTTTACTCTTTCTGAATTAATCCTCTTTCATAGTGCTCTGCGACAACCAACCACTGCAGTCTTCCCCCCTCCCAAAGCACTTTAGAAAAGACACTTATCAGCATTAGCAACAAATTCAAGCATCTCCTTTGGCAGAACTTCTTTTGTCATCATGTTAACATCGCTATACTAGACTAGCTGTTTGGTCGTGATGTCGAATACTATATCCTTCTCCACTTCCATTATCCGACGCACTCTACTATGACGGACCCAATCCCTTCTAGAAGTTCCTGCCAATCTCCTCCGGAAATCCTTCGTCATTACTCATGGCGTATCCTGTGTTTTAATTTTTTCTTTTTCCACATGAATGCGCACTGAAGAAAACGATGAACTTGCGGCACTTTTTTTCAGGTGCACATGCTTTCGAAGTAAAGTATCCAAAACAACAAAGATAGTAAGATAGCCCCTTCTTCCAAATATTTATTGTTTGCTGGAAAATAATCTGACATAAATTATATTAATAAATCTGTGAAAAGTGATCCCATCACCCCGGAGAAAATTTTCCTTCAACTTTTTGCAAATGCACGAAGGAAGAAAATCTGGACATTTTGGCGCAAGTTTGACCCTAAAATTTCAAAAATTGACGGAGATATTAGCCCTGGAGAGTTCTAAGACAAAAATTATTGTTTGTAGAAAAACGTCGTTTAAGTGTATATGAATAGTTAATACAAAATTTCTCACAGAAGGTAAGGTCCCTTTTCACTGATACAGTCACAAATCATCATCCATCAATGTTGAAAAAATAAAACAAATTATGCCCAGCTGCCCTGTCCTGATATTATCCATTGAATAATTCTCTGTGGGCTAATTATTGAAATTGATAGACAAAGAAGACATAAGAATCATGAAGCCATCCTATAGGTTGAAATGTGTGGTTCTTATAGACTTAGAGAGAAAATTATGGACTAACTGTAAGGTCTCTCATGGGTTGCCGTTAGTTAGTCTACTACTTACCTCCTTTGTCAATTGCAACCACCCACTTCTATCAGTAGGATGCCTCCAAATCCTTTTTGTCCTCTTTTTCCGTTGCTTTGTCTACCAATTTCAATAATTAGCCTGCTGCACTCCGTTTTTCAAAAGACAGAACATGCTTGAAACCCAATCTATGTAGTCTTGTATAGAGAAAGCGTTACAATCTCAAAATATAGCCTATGATCAGTCAATCAATTATTCTGAATTTCATTCGCAATTCGTTGAGTCTATTAAAAAATATTGGAAACCGTCTTGTCTTTTAAAACCTGAACTTCACTGTATTACTTATTTTTAACCATGTTCATTTAATGTAAGTGAGACTGATTTCAAAAATAAGTTCAATAATTCTCCTCTCATTACAGCTTCTGTTAATTATTTGTTAATTTTATTTTCAGTGTGGTCATGGTACTTGGAGCAGGTAGAGGACCTCTAGTCCGAGCATCTTTGAACGCAGCCGAATTAGCAAACAGACTGATTAAAGTGTATGCTGTTGAGAAAAATCCCAATGCCATTGTCACGTATGTATTTTGACAGTTTTTACCCCTACACATCCACCCAGAGGTATCATTACTTCCAACATGGAACCTGCCAATTATTTTTTGGAGACATTGGTCGCTTACGTTAAATCAGGCAAAAAGCTTTGCTGCGTCCAGTCGAATATGACTGAACAATTTAAACAAAGAATGGCAAAGAAAAATAGGTTTGCGGATGGATCCTGTCGGTGACGACTTTTCTCGGAACTGACAAGTGGACGTGTTGAAACAGATTCCACTCAGCCTCCATTGCTATAAATTAGCAAGCATGGATGTGTTCCGGCAGCTTAATTGGACTTGGTCCAGTTTTTTTGGGCTTGAAGAAATATTGACACTGAAACTCCCAAACCACATATTTCGTTTTGGTGTTTTATAACCTTCACCCTTATTTTATTTTTTAAAGGGGAAGAAAACAGTATTATCACTTGAAGTTTTTATCAATTTTTTTTCACACAGAGAAGAAAGGCAATCAAAGGCAATTCTTGAGAATTACTGTTGAGTGGATTCATATTTATAAAATAAAGTATGATAAGAAGTTTGCAGTGTTGCAAATGAAGATAATTGTTTGGGAGTTCCACTGTCAATATACTTATATTACAACAATAAAAAAAAAAGTTAAACGAAGAGTCAATGATGTCATTAAAATTTGCAGTATCTATGATATCTTGCCTTTAAAAGAGAATTCCTGTTGGATGTTAGTTCCAATTGTTTTTGACATAACTTAGGGTCGCACCGAACATGTGTTTGATTTAAAACTTCCCTGCACGCAATGAAAGTTTATACTCTGAGAAGTTTTTTACATTTTCACTCCACTTTTGTTTCTGAAAGCTAACTCTTCTATTTTTGTAGGTTAGAAGCACATTGTGAAGAATCATGGAAGAACCAAGTAACTGTGATATCTTGCGACATGCGTGATTGGAATCCACCTGAAATGGCAGACATCATTGTGTCGGAACTTCTCGGTTCGTTCGGAGACAACGAACTCTCACCTGAATGTTTAGATGGTGCTCAGAGACTTCTAAAAGGTATACAAAAAGCTAATGCAAACCTTGAAGATACTAACGTTTTTTCTGTTGGTGACTTCATCCGTTCACTTTCAAGCTGGTTCTAATAACTGTTTTTTTAGTCAGTTGCTCCAAGCCAAAAGGGTCACAGTAACAGGCATTTCGAACTGCAAGTTTTCATTTCATTGCTGTACAATAGAGGTGGTGCCTGCTTTAATTACGCAATCACTAATGTATTACCATGGAGCACTAATCATTACTTATTAATCAACTGAGAGAAAGTGCTAGTGTTTCAGCAATCAACGGAAACCGTCGTTTGTGATATGCAAATTTCACTGTTTTTCAAGCATGTTTTTCTGACCCTGACAACTGAGAACTTTCTCGATGAAAGGTCGTATGAGGCTTGCAATGCTGTTAAGATTGTGCAATTTTTCATAGCATTTGCAGCAAATGAAATTCATTCACAGTGGACCCACCTTGACACAACAGTGAGGAAAACTTCGGAGAAGATTCTGGGAAAAATTGATGGCAGAGCTTTTGGATTAGCTTCTTGTAGTAAAAAACGACATTGCACAATTTTAGCAGCATAGCAAGCCTCTTACGCTCTTTTACTGGGGTAATTCTCAATTACGCTAAAACACATTAGCAGGGAATGTGTTACATTTTTTTTTTGTAGAGCACTGATTCCATGCAGATTGATTGCTCATCATATTCTTGACGTTTTTACTATATCTCAGACCTGTGATATTTTTCAAGCTCTTAAATTTACATTTTTTTTCTTGTTTCACATAATTATGTTCTCGTGTCTTAGTGTAATAATTTTTTTAAACGATTACAGAGGATGGGATTAGTATTCCATCCAGCTACACCTCGTTCTTAGCCCCAGTACAATCTTCAAAATTGTACAATGAAGTTAGATTAAGCAAAGATATTGGAAAGTTACCAATTAGCCAATTTGAAACTCCATATGTAGTCCACCAAAGGAACAAGTACACAATCAGCGGATCTCAAGCTTTGTTCACATTCCACCATCCTAATAAAGGTAAAGAAAGGATTTGTGATTTATTTCTCTCGTTCTTCAAAATTTTTTCCACTCATTGACTTTTCAAGGGCCTTCACATTTCTGCATATGAGGACTTACATGTAACAATAGGGGATGTCGAGTTTTCACATTGTGAGAAAATCGCGTTTGAAGTTTTCGAGGCTTTGCGCTTTGCCGTTCGTAGAAACGAGAGGATTCTTCTAAAGATTTTCATGAAGAGCAACTCTTCCTATAAAAAATACACGTTTTACGATCTATGTAAGTGAAAAATTGAAGGAGTAACAGCGATTTGAAAAAAATGTGACATCCGCTATTTTTACTGAAAACACTTTTTTATGCATGAAACAATGCCATCAGTAAGGGTACGGCTGATGAAACGACTGAAATGAACCAAAAGAATGTCAATGCTGAGTCATTCAATCGCATTGAACAAAAAACTAAACCGTCCGTAACTTCTACATCAAAAATAAGGAACAAATTATAAAATCAGTTAAAAATTCGTCAATTCCGGCAAAACGGTCTCGGTACATATCGTTTGAGTGTCAGTTGCAGCCCGTGGCCGGTGCACGGGCAGTTATCACAATTGCATTAGAATCTCTGCGGTGTCCTGCCGCGCCGGCCGAAGAGAATACTGAGAATAGTGGATTCTCATATCCGCTGTTTTTACAAATAACATGGTTTTCAGTTCATATCTCGCGGAAAAATTACGCTGGAAGTCTGAAACTTTGCACAAGCATTCCTAAGGGCTCCAGAATTGGAAAAAAGCGTTTGCCCTAAAAATGACGGATGTCAGCGACCGCTTTTGTTACATTTATGTCCTCATATGACTGATTACAACTTGCTGGTATGAATCAAGGTCTCAAATAGTATTTAATTGATATCCAATTTTGTTCCCAATTTCTATAGGAAATTAAGAAACAGACTGACTTGAAGGAATTAGGTCTCTGGAAAGAGATTCTCCGGAAAATGCTTTTCCAAATAATCTTGAAACATCAAGTATATTGTTTAAAATTTTTAACATGCAGAATTGTTCCAGACATCATTTATATTTTCTTCTTCCTTTTTTATTTTTCAGTTGAGAAACCTGACAATACGAGGTATGGAACTTTGAAATTTGACATCACGCAAGATTGCGTTCTTCATGGTTTCGCCGGTTTCTTCGAAACTGTCTTATACAAAGATGTCCTATTAAGTATAGTGCCCGAAACGTATTCTACTGGTATGATCAGCTGGTTCCCAATCTTCTTTCCTATCTTGGTAAGTTCAATTCTTTCTTTTCTTGGGTATACATTACCTGAACCGCTGACAAAGTTTTTAAGGATCAAAAGTTCATAACTTTGGTAATTGGAGGAGAATTTTGTGGAAAGCTAGTGGATAGGTACTTGAAAATGTGGAAGCATCCCTGGAACAAACCACCTAACTTTACTTTTTGAATGTGAAGAAGTGTCAACCTAATACTGAAAAAAAGTATCAGAGGAAAAGAATTTTGATCTCTAAAGTTGAATCATATCTTAGTTTAAGCGTATCTACAATTCCCACGTTACAAATCTTTGCTCATGTTTTCAGTGGCGTGGCGTGCTTTGCAACATATCGATTGATCGACCATTTAAACCTATGGAAAAGTATCAATAAACAAGGTGTTTGCAGCGAACACCTTAATAATCGATTATTTACCACAGCTTCAAATGGGGAAATATCGATAGATCGCAAAGCACTCCACGTCACTGCATGTTTTATTAATTTATAATCAGACCGTCTCCCAGTTTTTCTCTTGAAATTTTCTCTTACTGAAAAATACTCTCAGAAAATTGTAAGGAAAGATTTTGATTTGTTTCCTATTATAAAAAGTGAAACACTGTCGGATATCTTGAACCATCACCATGGACGCACACATTTTTCAACTTCAAACTATCAACGTGCTGCCATAGAAATAGAATTGTTGTCAATGAATCTAGGAGGATTTTATCAATTCTAAAGAAAATTTTAAAACACATAAGTAATGAGAGAGAAAGCCCTCCAGATACGTGGATGGAGTTAAGCAAAACACTTACTTTTTGGTGTTTCCAATTCTCACCTCCTACTTAAATTTTTTGGAAAAAACCAACCAACATCCCCTCTCGAGAATTCTTGCAATTTTTCTTCCTTTTATGAAGGTTATTTTCACATAAGTATAAGCAAAAATAAGTAGCTTCCAAAAAATTAAAATAAGTGATAGATTTTGAAACATGGAAATTTAGTGTGACTGTTTTGCTTAGCTCTATCCACAAGATTCTTGCTTAGTGACGGAAAGTTTGCTCGTCCTCTCTGCTGAGGAATAAAAGGGATTCTTTGAGGACAGGGCAATAAATGAATCCCAGCGCAAGGGGGGGGGGGAAGTGTTAAGGGGTCAATCATGTAATGGTGGAAGAGTGCGGTAAAAGAATTTTGCCATTCTTGCAAAGAGAATCAATGCTCTGACCGCCAAGAAATTCATTTAATGCCTTGAGGCAAATTTTCGCGAGTGGATTTGTTTGAAGTTTGTAACTTACTGCCAACCTTCGTTACAACAAATCGAAATTCCCTTCAGGCGATGGTGCGCTTACAACATTAGGTTTTCATGCTTACAGCAATGATGACCACATCCAAAGTTCTCGACCCATCTCCTGAAATGGCTGGAAAAGCGGATGGATGCAAACGTTGGCCAAAGCTCATTAAGCAGCTGAGTTTAGTTCTTAGTCGTATTTTGTTCGCCACAACAATTGTTTCCTGTTACCGATTTTGTGTTATTTGCGTCACTTTTTCACAACCAATGAGAGCAAAGCAGCTAGAAGTGAGGTTAGAAATCTTGTTAACAAAACACAACAGTTTCGTAACATAGCTCTGAGGACGTTCCGATTGTTTCGCATTTGTTTCGAAACAATGTCGCAAAACGTTGCCAAATTGTGCAAAATAATGAAACTAATAAAAATAGGCCACGCCCCTTAACATAAATAACATTCGAACAAAATACGACTGTTACGAGTTGTTCTGAGTTGTTTCGTCGAACAAAATACGACTCTTGACAGCATCAGAGCGTTTTTCTCTTTTGGTTTGCAACCCTGCCGATCTGGTTGAAAAAGTCGACCAGATCCAGTCGCGAAAATTTGGCTTTGGAGTAATCATTAGACATCGAGAAAATTCACGAGAATCTGTCAGTCCACGCAGAGATACTTCGGCTTTAAGAAAGTGTATCATTCTCATAAGAGAAATTTATTGAATGCAAGAAAAAGAATCGCCTCTATGGGGTGGGATCCATTGAGTCTTTTTGTGACCTCTGAATGGGTTCTGCGAGTAGCATGGATTGGCTGCCAGTAAGGGGATGTAATCAGTGTTCGAAGCGCGTAAAAAATCGACCATGGCGCCTAAAAAATGAAGGCTCTGCGCCAACGTGACCCCTCAAAATTGCCCCTTAAAAATCTGAATTTTCATATTAGGTGATTATTCGAAATTTTCAGCACCACAAGTGAAAGCTTTTTCTCTTCTTCACGATTTCATCATTTGTGGTTTTGTCTTCCCCAAGTTACAGCTACTTACTAGATCTGTTACGAAAACATCTTGCGTCTAACTTTTCACTAAATGCGCCGTCATATGTAGGCAAAGAGTCAATTTGGCCCCTAAATAATCTTCAATGGCGCCTAAAAATCGGGCTTGATGCGCCACATGGCTCCTAAAAAGCAAAGGTGAGTTTCGAACACTGATGTAATAGTAATAAGAGTTGCGAATCATAACGTCAGAAATCAGTAAATGAAACAGAGTTTATCCAGTCTGAGAACTTGAAGTACTAAGATATGTCAGGGAAAAATTGTTCAACTAGCTCTAGTGGCTGCTCAGCATGTATTAGACGTTTTAACAACAAATGTTGTGAGTTAAGCTTTGGACGAGGTGATTTTTACATTTAATCATTCCGCATATCCTCAAACGGCAGGTAATTATATGAAAACTTATGTGAGAATTTCATTTTCTGAATTCTGCGGTAACTCTGATGAAACAAGGAATAATATAATTGTTTGAGTAGACTTGATTTTTTTATGAGGGCCTCACATGTTTCACTTCATTTTCAGGAGCCAATTCAATTAAAGCCTTCGGATGAACTAGTCGTACACTTTTGGAGACTTCTGAACAAAAAGAATGTTTGGTTTGAATGGACAATATCTAAACCAGTCCCTCTGCCGATTCACAATCCTAATGGGCGTTCCTACACGATTGGGCTCCTCTAACAGTAGGAATTTTGACTGATTCTTTACCGTTTGGTTGACCTCACATAAAACTAAAAGTGTCTGTTTTACAATTGATAAAAAGAAAAAACTGCGTGCGCATGTAACTTAAGTGTTTATTTCTTTGAATAAAATGTACCTTTGAAGTGTGCTCAACATCAAATTAATAACTGCTCTGCAAAATAACAGCCATTTGTTTTCCAAGTTTTGATGTTGAAAGTAATTTTTTTTTTTTTTTTTTTTTAAATTTCTTCTTTAAGGAGAGGAGCATTAGTATTTGTAATCTCGTTTCTTTTCTATTGCGCTTAAGTGAGGAAATTATTTACGTATGTATTAATTTTCATTGTTGATGCATTGTGCATTTGATTCAATGGAATATAGTGGCCATTGTACTGTCACTTTCTGTTACTATCTAAGATGGTAAGCTAAACTGAAATTGAATTGAAAAATAGCATGTTGCTGCAAATGTAAGTGGCCTAAATCGAATCTTTGTATTACTCATTTTTACTGTGGCATCAGGTATGAATTGAAATGTCTTCGCATTGGAAGAGCTTACAAAGAAAGGTAATGTTATTGCAATGTATGTGCGTAGGTATGCTCCCGTTTTCAACTTTTAGTCAAACTCAAATTATTGCATTTGTAATGACTAGTTCATGCCTAATCTTTGCTAGAAGCAACAGGCACAGTTACTAGTCTGCAAAGAGTAAAAGGTCATTTGGATTTCACCAAAAATGTAAATACACATGCCTACTCAATTATACACCTTGTGGCAACTGCGCTATTTTTTGTTTTCTTCAAATTGTAGAAATGTCAATATTCAAAGCTCGCATCAACTTGAATGATGCTAACCATAGACTTTTTTTGACCAATAGAACTCACTAATGTTTGTCCCAGGTATCTCAGGACTGTTTTCTGAAAAGAAAAGGCTCAACAGTTGTTACATTTTTTTTTATTCGATCAGCTTAAAAGAGTCGTACTGTGCAACAACATGTTATTGCTTTACTCTCATCTTTGAAAGATGGAATTGAATCCGTTTCAATTGAATTGTTCTACAGTTGAACAAATAAATTCTCCCTGCCCTTGAATTTTTTGCGAAACTTGATTTTGTCCACCATGTGACAAGTAAAAACTTCGAGAATTATTTTAACCAACAACCGTCTTAAAGTTATGATCAGATGTCAGTAAATTGATTTCATCAATCTTACTTTCAGTGTGATGGGTAGAACACTTCCTTGCATATATTTTTTTTAACACAAATTTTTAATAAAAAAACAAAAATTCAAAAACAAAGTCGTAACTTTCAGAATTTTTCATTTGGTCATTCCTTTTAAATTCAATGGAGAATTTGCAGGTGTCTGAAATTTGATAAATTTTGTGTTTAAGTGGAAACTACTGAGTGAACTGAACACGAAGATACCCTTGGCTCATGGATTGAACAATTATTGAAGAAGATAACACAAAATGATCTAATCTGTTAAAATTCATGTGTTTAAATAGGAAATGCTGCCAGTTGATGTCACCAGGCGGTGCACTTTCCCACTTTTAAATCTATTTCCCATATCGGAAAAAAGTTTTAAAAAATACTGTGAAATCAACTCTTTAATCCATTTCAGATGAAGCAATATAACATTTGCATGCAAATTCTCCATCATGCCTTGTCTCCATGGGATGTTTCACAGGATTTTTCCCATGTTCAATCGCAGGAATGGTACGTCAGGGCTTTTTCCCTGATAAAAACACAACAAAATTTCTTCTTCTTCTTTTTACTTCGTTTCTGGGACTCCACATCCACAAAGACCTTTAGTTGACACTGATTAGTATTGACTAACTCAATATTTTTCCCAACTTCACAAGTGGGATTTTTCCTTGGGACAAATTCCATGAAACGTCCTGTGGAGACAAGGCCTTAAGCATTCAAATAAATTTTAATCAGATAAACTGAGCATGGGAATGGCGTTTTAATTCAAATGCACAGTCCATTACTTACCCAAGAACAAACGGGACACTATCCTCTCTTATTCAATAAGTTCACTTCTTTTCGTTTCGGTACTTTTTTTCAACAACTTATTAATACTAAGTTAGTTTTCCAAATTAGGTATTTATTTATCAATACAAGTTTAATTTTTCAAAGGAAGTTGGGTGCCAAGAGCACCCAAAAAATTTCCCAGCAATATTTTCCGGAAAAATGTCCAAGGAACTTCAGGTTATAGCAAGAAATGTGAAGTATCATTGTATACATATGTGCATTTCTTTATCAAAATTTACGATTTTAATCAGAAAGCACACTTCATGTTAATATCAACTCGCAGCAAATATCCCGCTTGGACAAAATTTTCCAAACTTTTCCGTTCTGGAATTACGTATGGAAAAAATAGAACAAAAAAAAACATTAATCCAAGGCAGAATTTACACAGGTTTCTTTCCTTTTTAACATTATAGACTAAACATGTGTTCGTTAAGTCAGCCTTATCACATCAGTCATCAAAACAACAATTTCCAGGCATAGAATAAAATTCTTAGTTTTAACAGACAACATTAGTCAACATTTACTTAATTTCAGAAGTTAGGATACTTAACCTGATTTTACACGAAACGAATAGTTAAAAATAACAAAAGCGCTAATTAAGTCACTCACTTTCAATGTTTTTAGAGGTCATGAGACAAGGTGATGTAGCGATGATTAAGGTTGCACAGTCGGAGAATCTGGTCAGGAAATCGAAACAGAATCGTCCGTGCTTCTTCATAAATCTCTTGTAGGATAGTGCTGCTTGATAAGCTTACTTATTTCTTGAGCAAGAGTAGGGGTACTGGCACAAAGCATTCGACAGCTGAACAAATCAATTGGGCCACCTGAAACATGAAGGGGTATCAATAGGTAAGAAAGAGGCAAAATTAAGGAGGGACGCATCCTTTCATTTCGGTCTTTGGATTTACGAACAGTTTCAAAATTTCACACAGCAGGTGATGAAAATTTATCAGCAAAATGGATTAGCAGGAAAATTGATCGTATTAAAAATAACATTTGAAAGAAATCTTACCTGCCGGATCTATCACAACACCACCAGCTTCTTGGATCAAAAGTGTACCTGCTGCATAATCCCAGGCATGGATTCCGTATTCAAAATACGCATCCGAGCCGCCGAGAGCAACCATGGCCATATTCAAGGCTGCTGAGCCAATACACCTGATTCTGTTGATAAAACAGGAGAAATCGTTATTTCAGGGGGAGAATATAGATAGGTGGAGAGTGTTCTAGGGCTCTAACACTTAAAAACTGATTTTTGAAAATTGATTTTTAACTACGTTGAGAAAACCAAAGTTTTTGACAGGATTGTCGATACATGATTTTAGTTGATAATCCTGCGAATGATGATGGGTCCAATCACAAATTTACATCAATCTGAGTCCCAGTTTTCTACTCTGGAGCAGGGGTGCAGAAACTTCCCAACCACGCGACCGGCCGTTCGCGTGAAATGGGGGAACCCATGTGAGGACGAGAAAAATGGGGGAACACATGTGAGGACAAAAAAATTGGGGGAACTTTGGGAGTTTTTTTTTTTTTAGGGTTTAGGGGGAACTTGACTGTTGAGTGCGCTACTTTGAGTGAACCAAACTGTCAAGTGCGCTGTTTTTGGGGGAGCAAAACATTCAAGCGTGCTGTTTTTGGTGGAACCAAACTGTTGACCGCGCTGTTTTGAGGGAACCCAACTGTCGACAGCCTTACTTCATGTGTCGGGCAAAATTCTGCAAAAACTTAAAATGGGGGAACCTAAATTTATTTTGGGGGAACCCTCGGAAGTTTCTGTACCCCTGCTCTGGAGTCCAAATTCGAAGCCACCCGCTTTTTCAAAACTTAAAGGTTTCATGAACTAGCAATTTTTAAGAATGTTACGATTCCGTTTTCACTTGTGCACTGTGTTATCATTGGCAAGGAATGGGTTTATTTTCTTACCCCTGAGTTAATGGCCGCAAGATATTTATGTTTTGCATCACTATGTCCGACTCTTCTTTACTCTTCTTTGTACCAAACTCGATAGTGATTAACGACCTAGATAGTTCTGAAAGAGAGGTTAAATTCAATTAGGTGCAGTGTCATTGTTAAACTATAGGTTAAAATTCAAGATTCATTGTAGTTTAACACAATTAAACATAGTGACAAAGATCTGACTAAGTACTCAAAGCTTCATGGTCAAAATGCAGTACTTCACAGATAATGGCTTAAATTTTTCATTACAATGACTAACACACAACTCAAGCAAAACTAAAAACCATAAAATTGGGGAAATATTTGTCCATATTTGTGTGTCATTTTTTTTGCTACTAATGCTCATGAAGCTGTCAAATAGTACGGCCTACTGACAAAACTTGTCTTGAACTAGTTCTAAAAACTAAGCAACCCATCACGAGTAAAAAATCCTCTTTCAATTGTAAAAATAAACAGAGCAAATTGATCTATTAATCACCGAATGAGCTTTCGCGCAACAAGTTTAAAAAAACAATTTAAGCAAGATACCTTTTGTTTTGGAGACTTTAATGGGTGCTCCATTGAGAAAAGCGCCTCTGCCTTTTCGAGCAGTGAATAACATTTCGCACACAGGGTTGTAGATGATTCCAATTTCTAACGTCTTATTTACAACAAGAGCCACGGATATGCATGCGTTCGGGTAGCCGTGGACAAAATTTAGAGTTCCATCGACAGGGTCTATTATCCATGTAGGATCATCAGTTAATGTGACCTCCTTACCACTGGCTGTGGTCTCTTCACCAATAAACCTAAAAAAAAGTACGTGAGTAATTTACATGCTTTGTTTGGTGCTCAATGTTTGCAAGTTAGATAACCTTTAGAAAAACCTACTGTCATGCTTGACTTTGTGGGTTAAATTACTTGCAGTAGAATTTCTGCTTTTCAACTTTTGGAAGAGCATTCTCAGGGGACAATTAATACTAGTGGGCCTCCAGGCAAGGTGTGAATTAGAATACAACACAACATGTTTTCTTGTCAAACCTTCTCGAGAAAAACAAACTTTACGGTGAAAACCCTGGAATTCAACTCCTAAATAAGGCATACCTAAATGTTTGTCTGGGTTTTTTTTTTTTTTGGGGGGGGGGGGGGGGTTAAAGGATCATTATAACCGGTATAAGTACGACTGACAGGCCACTGGCCACTGGCCAATACACACTTAATTGCTAAAAAATTAAAAACTTAAAATAAAATTGGAAAATGGAACAGAACAAAAAATTGAAAAACCAATAAAAACCTAAAAATTGCATTCATAAAGAAACTAATCGATATTGAGAAACGACCTGACAATGCTTGACGTCCTTATTACAACGGACTTTTGCATTGATTGGAGCAGATAACTCTTAACTCCGAAGTCTTGAAGCTGTTCAGTTAAACTGTTTGGAACCATCCCAATGACCGCTATTATTAGCGGTTTGATGCGTGCTTTTACTAAAAATACTTGTCAATATCTTGTTCAGGAATTGATTTTCACTAGTGTTAAGAATCGGTTTCCATGCAAAATTTTGAAAAAAAACGAAGTGACGTTTTTAGAGTTCAAATTATGTCTTGTCAGACGTGGGATTCGTTGATTGCATAACTCACTATGTCATCTCAGTTGTGTCATTAGCGATAATTGAATAAATGTCAATCAAGCTCAATGAGTCAATGACAAAGAAAGTGAGTGGTGCAACAGACCAATCATATGACTCTATTCCACCTTAATCCTTTATTTGTCCCATTAATTTACGATCAGCCTTTTTATAATCTGTGAAGCGCATTTTGCGTCATATTATAACAATTAAAATGAGGATAAAACAAACCGAAACACCCATTTTTAAACTTTTCAAATTAAGTAACATACTTGTTTAGTTCATCGTATGCATTTCAGGTTAAAACCCATCTTCAGCAACATAATAAAATAAATCAAAACATGAAAAATAGTTTAAACATACAATAGTGATCGTATGTTAATTTGTCTTAATTTTGTATGTTAATTTGGAGATATTAAAAATACATGTTTCGGTTTGATTTATCCTTATTTCAATACCTCTTTTCATGATTGAGGAGAAATGTGAGGATAAACTTGTTCAGGAGAAGATTGTGGTTTTTCAGGAATTTGACAAAAAAATATTTCCCAACTGTCAGCTCCATCTTTGGAGTGAAATGTACACCAACCGGTGAATTTAGTCCAAGTTGTAACTTCGATGTAGATTCAGAGATGTGGAAACTTTGAACTTATATGATACAGTCCACAACAATTTGAATATTAAAAGCCAATAAATTAAGTAAAAAATTGCATTGTTCAAAAATCTTCCACATTATACTTGTTGGAGCACCATAAGCTCAGCTTGAAACATGCATAAAAACTTCTTCCTCACATTCCGCTTCCTGGAAAAGTCTTGAAAAGTTTTGCTGTAAACAGGTTATAAGAAAATACTTGCTTGTGATTGGGGTATGCTTTGGTGATGTCATCAATAAATAATGCCTCTATTTCATGGTCCGTTTCAGTGACTAGATCAGATTCGCTGGCTTTGGTCTTGACACTTTTCGTCTTCCATATTCTATCTCGAATCAACTGAAAATAAGAATAGGAAGAAATATGAAATTGAACCAACACACGTACCGAAACTTCTTAATTCCTTTCCCTCAAAATTATGAACCGTCACTGTTTAAAGAAGTTTGAAGCTGTTTGCTGCAATTCTACATATTTCATAAGTTTTTGAAGGGAGAAGACTTTTGATTTCATTTCTCAAAGCAATGAAAGAAGAAATTATAAAATTCTAGAGACAAACAAAACAAAAAAATCGTTCCATCCAATTGGAGTGATTGTTTACTAGAGTTCAACAGTCGATAAGGTATTTTTGCTTACTTCTCCAACCCTCTTGCCTAATCTAACCTGACCTTACTATGTAATAAAATTATTTTCCTAAAATACCCAATCATGACTGGAAATTCCTACTAATCTGAATCTTCTTGAAAACGCCTGCTTAGGCGTGTCAAAAAAAAGGAGTAAAAAAAAATGAGCTGATAAAAGAGATCTTCAAAAAAATTCTTTAAAAGATCTGAAAAGTAAAAAATAATTAGCAAAGGGAGAGAGGAAGAAAAGCTCTTCTTGATTTGAAATGGAACTCTGGTAGTAGAGAATTGGTGTTCAATTTACACATTTTCACAATCAATTGTTCTGGTCTCATAAAACATTTTTCTAACGATCATAACAATTTTTTTTTTCCTGTTGCAGCCATACGTGCTCATGATTTCTTTTTGAAGGAATGCTACGATCGATGTCTAACATCAGATCACAGCGGAAATATTTCAAGTCATTGATTCGAGGCACAGTTGAAGTGCTCTTTGATTAGTGTCAAAAATTACTTTCTAAAAAACGGAAAACTGCTGCATGCCCCAACAATTAGGTCCTGAGGAACAGTAAAGAAATTTAATCTGATAGAGGAGAAAAATAATATCTGCGTACACTTCTATTGAGTGATGCAATTTTTTTTTTTTTTTTTTCTTTTTTTACTACTTCAAATAGCCCACAAGGGCTAATCCCACGCTTTAAGTCCCATCCCCCCTCCGTCCCTACTGAACCAGCCCCAGGCAACCATTGTTTGAGACCATCAAACTCGGGTCACCTGGCCGGGAATCGAACCCGGGACCTCCCAATTATAGAGCAAGCGCTACAACCACTACACCATAGGAGGCCGACAATTGCAAGTTGAAGGAAGATAATATTTAATGGAGGAAGTTCAGAGCAAGAATGGAAACATAAGGAGATATTTTTTACATGAATGAGTGTCGAGGCCGGATTGAGTGGGATGGGCAGCTTCCTAAGCAAAGAAATTGTTTTGGAATGCGACAAGCATTCTTTGGTTTTGAACCTGGATAAAGGAGGGTGGAGGACAACAGGAATAAAGACCTCTCTACTTGCTGGCGGTCATTTCCATTTAAAAATGGAGAGTTAATTAGACTGCTGATTATCATAGTCGCTATTTCAAGTGGCTTAGATAGTTGAATTTTCATCCTACTATCAGCTTAAAAGAGAAAATGTTAGGTTGTGTCAAGGTATCATAGAAGTAGATAAACTTCATTAATTCAATAAATTGTCACCTTCCGGTCAAAGTACCACAAGCGCCATGCGATGTTTAAAAATTTCCGCCGCCAATCTATTTTTTTACAGAGAAATTGTTCAACGAAACTGTCCGAAAATTTCACTGAATTTTCTTTGTCCTGCCGATAAAATTCGATGAAATTTTCAAACAGATTCAACCGAAAATTTCTCGGTAAAAAAATAAAATGGTGGCGGAAATTTTTAAACGTCATGGCGCTTGTGATACTTTGCCTGGAAGGTAACGAAATGATAAGCCTGATGGGTCCGAGAGGTTTTACTATCAACCTAGAGCTGAAGGCAGAAGACAAAAAGTTTTTACAGATAATATTGCAGATAACTTGCTCTTGGAACTATGAAGGCTGTCCTCAAAAAACTGAGAGGTGTCCTGCTCTGAGAAAACAATTTAAAAAATCGGATCACAATTTCCAATAGCTTGTCCCTTGTTTAGTTAGTTTTCTAATAACCTTTAGGTTGAGCTCATTCCGTTAAAAAGTGGCTTTTCTTCCACAATTTTTCAGCAACGTGTAAAAAAAAAGGAACCTCCTTAATTTCCATGACATTTTTCATTTTCTAACTCCACTTTGTAGAGACATAGCAATACCTATTGGGAGTTATTGTGAGAATTGTCGGAGTTTGAATGGTCAAGGTCTCAGTGTATCGACAGTGAAACTGCAACGATGTTCATATCCATTGCAGTGTTTCAAATTCCACTCCTGTTTTATTTTTCATAAGGAGACCTGACTGACATCATGGCTTGAAATTTTTACGGAATATTTTTCATTTGAAGACAAAAAATATCTGAAGTTTTCAAGAAATGCTATCAAGTAATTTTTCATTGAGAAAAGAAAGTGTGACAGAAAGTCTGCAATGCTGCAAACCGAGATATGTTCTTGTGCAGTTTCACCACAGGTAAATGCTCAAGATTGTCTTACTTATTAAGCTTTGATACAGCTTAAAAAGTCATTTAGTCATTTTTTATCAGCCTAGAATATTGGGATAGGCTGTCAATAAGGCAAAAATTTTTGATTCACTGAACTGCAATTGAGAAAGAATTTGCTGGTTTTCTTGATAACGTTATCAGAAGTCTTGCAGTCTAAAAGGTTGCAAACTTCATTCTTGGTGTTGCTGCATCCTTGCGCACGGGGTTGGAGGTTGTTTTTCCATTTCACTGAAAAAGCCCAGTCCAGAAAAGCATGTTCTGGACCCAATGAGGGGCTTAATTAGATGACAAGACGCATGAGTCCATTTTCTGAAGTAAAACTCGTCTTAATGCATATTCTATGAAAAATTCGCTCCCAAACGCCAATTTTCAAGCATCAAAAAGTGAGTTTGAGCTTAATACTCGCCATGAGGCTCCATGTAATGCAAAACTTCGAACACGTACTTCCCGAAAAGGCAAAAACTACACTAATGCACCTTGTCCTCCAAGCCCCTCAAACAAGCTCAATGACAGCCAATTAGAGAGCTAATATATTAACTAAGCTCCCATCAACTGTATTCTGGTATCTTGAAATATTTTCTCAAAACATGCCAGCTCTCAGTTTGCAAGGGACAGCCTCTGAATATTGTGATTTTTAGTACCATTCAGGCTTATACCTGCATCTCCAAAAAAGGTCCTTTGGCTCATGAAAACGGAATCAGATAATGCGTTTTTGTGCACCTCCTTTCACTTATAGATTGATAAAGTAACAACAGCTTAGAGACATACTAGTAACTGAATATGACCGCGAATGTGTCATTTCCTTGACTAAGACTGAACCTTAAGTTTCCAGTGCAAAATGGACTAAGCAGAAAGGAACCAAACCACATCTATTGTTGCCAAATTC